>NC_091119.1:194451542-194631542 GCF_040183065.1 Periplaneta americana | reverse complement strand
TTTATTTGTATTTCTGTGTTAGTAAATTAGTAAACTATATTTATAAATTTCTTCAATAGTTCATACTTTAAAATCTGTGTAAGTTAAATTTGTTGGGTAATCCATATTTTTGGTCAGACAAATTTTTATTAATCCTCTGTGTAATAAATTTAATGGATTGAGTACAGATGATGCTACTCCACCCCAATTTATTATACCATATTGTATTAATGATTGTACTAAAGCTAAAAATATTATTCTCAATACCTCCTTAGTGATAATTTTTCGAAGTATTATGAATTTATAAATTGTCTTTCTTATACCTGTACACATAAAATCAATTGTTTTCTTTTTCTTGATATTTTATGTGGAAAGAATATATATACGAGTACTTGGACCAACACTAAACCGGCAAACATTTCAGACCCTCCTAATTGTGTGGTTAGCACGGCACAGGGCCACCAGTGAGACAATATAGAACAGCATGTGACAGGGATAAACACTCAATCCCATTGACGAATATGTCTCTTCCATTGTCTATGTCGAGAATTGGTCATGGAAATGTGTACGCTATTCACTAAGCCAGCGCTTCTCATACTTTTTAGAAGTGGGGACCACTTGTTTAAGTCAGAACAGTTCCGCGGACCACCTTACTCTTGTTCCCTTCGAAAGCAAATTTATCATTTTTGTGGCACATTTTAATACCAGTATACTTGTATTTTAAAACAGAATTAATTAATTAAAATTAATTTAATTCAATTAATTTTATATTATTAACTAATTATGTTATTAGAAGAAAATTAATTTTTTTTAAATAATTCAAGGCTATTAGAGTTTGGATAATCTTTAACTTATTAACTAAACAAAATAAATAAATGTTGGTACTCACATTAATGAGATGGATGAGCCTGCCGATTCGTGCACAATTGTTCTATATTTATGGAGCTTGTATCCAAAAGGTACCAAATCCAACAGACCTAATTTTACAGGAAATGAAAAAAATTGCTCATAGCCTTAAAAAATATTATATATTGTTATGACTTCGTGTCACTATCTTTGTGTGTCATCAATCATATTTAGGCATATATTTAAGATATTTCACACATTTATAAGAAGTTATTGATGGTTTTAGTTTGGATTTGGTACATTTTGGCAACAAAATTGGATGTGGTACATATTGGCATGAAATAATTCAGTATTATAAATGGGGATGTACAGTACAGGAATTATTTACTATCACTGTAAAAGTGAATACATAATTCGACATTTTTCATTTCACAAATTTAGGCTATGTTTGCTGTTATAATCATCATAATTAACATCAGTGTTATCCTCATCCTCTGTTCTAACAACAGACTCAAAATTTATAAAATTACTATAGGCCTAAAGTGGGAGTTTGTTAATGTCACAATAGCCCATGGATGCTAGCAAAACTTTCAAATCTTTTATCTCAGCATCCTGAACATGACTTTGATATTGGCATGGAATAACTCAGTATTATGATTGGGGATGTACAGGAATTATTCTCAAACACTATAAAATTAAATACATATTATTAAATATTCTTAATTAAATTTCACAAAATAGAGGCTGTGTTTGTTCTAATCATCATAATTAACATCAATGTTATCCTCATCCTCTGTTCTAACAACAGACTCAGAATTTATAATATTACTGTAAAATGGGAGTTCGTTAATGTCACAGCAGCCCAAACAACTAATACGTCATCACAATAGCCAATGAAATTGCTGCACAACTCGTGACATATCAGTGACGCAAAGTTGAGAACCAATAGGAACACAGAGATTTGGTATGTTTTGGCATCAAACTCAGCATGGATGTGGTATTTTCTGCTGTAAAACACTGTTTTCAGTGGCTTCTGGAGATATGATTTGGTACTTTTCGAGAGAAATGGTTAGTGTTTCCGTTCTAGAGGTAGCTAAGAATGTGCTGCCATCTGTAACTCATTTTTCGAAAATTGTGGATTTGGTACCTTTTGGAAACAAGCTCCACATTTGGACGTGTGCTGGTAAGCTTAAGTCGGAGATCGTCACACACATTGAGTCGATCTCGGTATTTTGTTTTTATTAGAGTTAGTGATGAAAACCCTTTCCTCACACAGATACGTAGTAGCAAACTGAATTATGATCTATAAAGCACCATTGTACAGTTCACTATATTCTCTTTTCACTTGGAATTCCGCTTGGAATTTCATTTTAAGTCCGGTGCCATTCGAGAGTTCAATTAACTGTTCTCTTTCACTCAATGAAAGTTTGTTAGTTTCAATATCGCAATGAAAGGGATCACGAACCCATGAAAAATCATCATATTTACTTGGAAAATAAGTTTGAAATTTCGACCTCAGAGTTTCAAAATGCGAACATAGTATGTCACTGCATAATTCTTTCCCAATAACGAAATAATTTTCAACCAAAAAAGATTCTAGGGCTGGAAATGATGCACAAATCCTCTGTTCCCTATATTTTCTCATGCGCATTGAGAACAGTCAAAGAATTACCTTGTAGACAGAGATTTAGTTCGATTAGTTTTGAGAATTCTTCTGGAAGATATGCCATTGTACTTAGATGGCGAGAAACACCACGTTCATAGTGCTTTAAATCCCTTTTTTGTTGCTGAGAGTAGAGTGGAAAGCCGGTAGACAGGTAGGGTAATAAATTTCATAAGATGTCAGTACTGGGAGAAAAAGTGAAAGGCGATTGCCATGTATCATTTCCAAACTCTGAGATTTTCAGCTATAGTGTGATATGCAATTCGTTTGAATTTTATTTTTTCTTCTGTCCTTTTTGAAGGACCACAAGGGCAGACGTCGGGGGCCACAGGTGGTCCGCGGACCATAGTTTGAAAAACGCTGAACTAAACCAAAGCGATGGACCTACTTCCTCTTCATTCTCCATATTAACAGAGAGTTCTGCTGCTTGTCCCCCACAGAAGTGAGGACTGTCTGAAATATATAGCTCTGTCTTTTAAGGATGATTGTGGCATTTTTTTCAATAAAGACTGATGTTTTAGTGATGTTCCTTTCTGGATATTCTAGTTTACGTTGTGTTGTAGAATACCATATTATCCCTAGTTTGAAAGAGGACTTGGTTCCAAGAATAATTAGTCGTCAAATTACGTACTAAAAATCTTCCGCTCCAGTTGACAAGTCAACCTTACCGCGCTGAAATATTTCATTCTTCGCGAAAAATAAAAAAAAACAAAGCGACTGTAGTAACTTGATAATAGATATAGCATTAGGTTCCTACGTCATGGATTTTCGTAACGGTTCACAGTGGCCCATTTCATTAGCGCTGAGTGTGTTCCTCCGAAGTTCGTTTTCCTTAGCCTTAAGGCTTGACCCTCTGGACACAATTCTGCCTAGAGTTTCAGTACCAGAGAAACACTCAATTAGAGGGTAGAGAAAATTATTACTCTGTGCAGTGCTATCCGCAGTTGTAATTCATTCCTCTTTGATCTGGAATAGGCCTACAACCGAAAAAGAGAATATTTTTTTGTTATTTGAAAAAAATAGATAATTTTAGCTCAATAAAAACGTCTCCTATGAAAGTTGTTTGTTTTGAAGAGTTCTGTCAAATGGTACCTTATTTCACCCCGACTCCCATTTGAAATTTTAAAGTGATACGCCACTGACCCTACTTCTTATTAGGGCTGATTGATAAAATGAAGCTCAAGTGAAAGTTCACATGTGCCTTAGTTATAAATATTTTGTCTCGAAAATTTTAATGCACTAATTTCCGAAATAAATGACTTACGGGTGGTCCGAATCACCCATTGCCTTTTTGTACGTTTTCTCATTGAAAGAGTAGTAATTAATAAAAACGTTTGCTATGAAAGTTGTTTGTTTTGAACAGCTCTATCAAATGGTACCTTATTTCACCCCGACTCCCATTTGAAATTTTAAAGTGATACGCCACTGGACCCTACTTCTTATTAGGGCTGATTGATGAAATGAAGCTCAAGTGAAAGTTCACATGTGCCTCAGTTATAAATATTTTTGTCTCTAAAATTTTAATGCACTAGTTTCCGAAATAAATGCCTTACGTTGGTCCGAATCACCCATTGCTTTTTCGTACATTATCTCATTGAAAGAGTAGTAATTAATAAAAAACGTTTCCTATGAAAGTTGTTTGTTTTGAACAGCTCTATCAAATGGTACCTTATTTCACCCTGGCTCCCATTTGAAATTTGAAAGTGATACGCCACTGACCGTACTTCCTGTTAGAGCTGATTGATGAAATCAAGCTCAAGTGAAAGTTCACATGTGCCTTAGTTATAAATATTTTTGTCTCGAAAATTTTAATGCACTAATTTCCGAAATAAATGACTTACGGGTGGTCCGAATCACCCATTGCCTTTTCGTACGTTTTCTCATTGAAAGAGTAGGAATTAATAAAAACGTCTCCTATGAAAGTTGTTTGTTTTGAACAGCTCTATCAAATGGTACCTTATTTCACCCCGACTCCCATTTGAAATTTTAAAGTGATACGCCACTGACCCTACTTCTTATTAAGGCTGATTGATAAAATGAAGCTCAAGTGAAAGTTCACATGTGCCTTAGTTATAAATATTTTTGTCTCGAAAATTTTAATGCACTAATTTCCGAAATAAATGACTTACGGGTGGTCCGAATCACCCATTGCCTTTTCGTACGTTTTCTCATTGAAAGAGTAGGAATTAATAAAAACGTTTCCTATGAAAGTTGTTTGTTTTGAAGAGCTCTGTCACATGATACCTTATTTCACCCTGACTCCCACTTGAAATTTTAAAGTGATACGCCACTGACCCTACTTCCTGTTAGAGCCGATTGATGAAATCAAGCTCAAGTGAAAGCCAACATGTGGTTCAGTTCTAAATATTTTTGTCTCGAAAATTTTAATGCAGTAGTTTCCGAAATAAATTACTCTTACGGGTGGTCTAAATCACCCTGTGTGTGTGTGTGTGTGTGTGTGTGTGTGTGTGTGTATCTGTGAGTGTGTACTATATATATCGTATGTATGTATATATATATATATATATATATATATATATATATATATTTGTTTGAATCTGTGGCGAATCCTTGCTTTATCTCGTCAAATACCATCTCGCTATCATCAATTCCATCGAAGCTAAATAACCAGTAGTTGATACAGCGTCGTTAAATAACAAAGTTAAAAAAACAGGAGGAACAGGTGTTGAAGGAGGAGAAAGAGGATGATCAGTAGGGCTAGCACTTTGATGACCTATAAATCATTAAAAAATGTCCTAAAACAATGCATTTATGATCTAAAAAATCTTTCAAAAATGTCCTTAAAATGCCCTAAAAATTGATCTTACATTCTACAATTGGCTTAGTAGGAAAAGTACTAATTAATATTTAGACTAGTAATTAAATTAAATTCTAGTACCAACATTTAAGTTTGTTTAATTTTACATAATTTTTTCTAAGTGGTACACTTTAATTAATTATTTTACCTGATGTTTCTGTGTAGCCCATCGCTTATACGGAATTAGCAAGTATAGAGGAGTCTATATTCAAGGGATGGTTGGACTGCTCCATTACATGGGGTACACTACGTTAAAAGGGCAATAATTATTTAGAAAAACGATTAAAATATTATACAAAATAATGGGTATTAATGGACAAAATATGTAGAGAAAATATCAAAGGAAATAAACATTATTTTATACTAATAATGGGGATTTGTGGCCAAAATTAAATGAGAATGCCTCAAAAATGTCCGAATAACAGAAAAGATGCTCTCATGAGTTGAAACAGGCAAAAAATGCAAAAAAAAAAAAATGCGCTAGCAAATATGTCTTAAAACACTCAGTTTATCACTTATTACTTACTTACTGGCTTTTAACGAACCCGGAGGTTCATTGCCGCCCTCACATAAGCCCGCCATTGGTCCCTATCCTGAGCAAGATTAATCCAGTCTCTACCATCATATCCCACCTCCCTCAAAACCATTTTAATATTATCTTCCCACCTACGTCTCGGCCTCCCTAAAGGTCTTTTTCCCTCCGGCCTCCCAACTAACACTCTATATGCATTTCTGGATTCGCCCATACGTGCTACATGTCCTACCCATCTCAACGTCTGGATTTAATGTTCCTAATTATGTGAGGTGAAGTATACAATGCGTGCAGCTCTCCATTGTGTAACTTTCTCCATTCTCCTGTAACTTCATCCCTCTTAGCCCCAAATATTTTCCTAAGAACCTTATTCTCAAACATCCTTAAACTCTGTTCCTCTCTCAAAGTGAGAGTCCAAGTTTCACAACCATACAGAACAACCGTAAATATAACTGTTTTATAAATTCTAACTTTCAGATTTTTTGACAGAAGACTAGATGACAAAAGCTTCTCAACCGAACAATAACACGCATTTCCCATATTTATTCTACGTTTAATTTCCTCCCGAGTGTCATTTATATTTGTTACTGTTGCTCCAAGATATTTGAATTTTTCCACTTCTTCGAAGGATAAATCTCCAATTTTTATATTTCCATTTCGGACAATATTCTGGTCACGAGACACAATCATACTATGATATCGCACCATCTACTCTTAAGTACTAAGTACGATAACCCGTCACTGATAAATTCGACCTTTTTTACTGGTGTTTTTATGCTTTTATGTACAAAGAGTCCTGTTCCCAATTGGTGATTATCGTTTCCTTCCCCATAATGCAATAAGTAATCGCCTATTTGTGATATGCCATTCCCATCTAACCTAACTTCTTGTACTCTCACGAAGTCTATTCTATATCTAGCTAGTTCTTTTGCTACTAATGTTACCCCTCCTGTTCTATAAAGACTAGTTACGTTCCATGTACCAAATCTTATAACCCTTTTCCTTTGCTGTGGTCGTGCCGGAGAATCAGTCCCATTCCGAGGCTTAGGGCCTACTGTTAGGTTTCGTAACAAGCTGTTTTTTACGGTGATGGGTTGTTAGCCCTTCGCCCAACCCCCAAGCTGTAGGACCACCCCTTATCGGCTGTCCACGACTGCTTATTCAATATATTCACAGAAACCCTCCATATCTGGAGGCCGTCTCCTCTATCCGCAACCTGAGGACGCGCCATGCCGTGGTGATAGGGACCCACAATACATGGACTCAGTTTATCACATAACATATAAATACTAAAGCGGCTCTGTTTCTGGCTTACTAGAAAAAAGATGCAATTTCATCAAAATCCTAGCCCTAATGATCAGGAGTAGAGCACAGAAGAGAAGATGTAGAAGGTAAGACGAGAGAGGAAAAGTAAAACAGTAAGGGTGAGCAGAAGAAAGAGAACAAGAAGAAAGCAAACAAAAAAAGAGGAGGTGGAGGACAAGACGGAAGAGGAAATAAACATAAAAAAGGAAGAGGATGACGAGGATCGCAGAATTGGAAGGAAATCAGTGAAGAAAGTGCGGGAAGAAGAGGAGAATCAGAACGAAATGTAATACTATTCATCCATTAAACACAAATGTGTGCAACTTTCAGCCATTTTTTATTTTGTTTTGAAGGCCTGTGTCGGAACCTCGCATTGTGAGGGTAATTGTGAAGTATTGGTTGGATGATGATGATGATGATGATGATGATGATGATGATGATGATGATAGGAAACGAGACAATCCCGAGGAAAACTCCCTCACGCCCGCTTTATTCACCACCAATTCCTTCGCGACTCATTGTCAGACGGGTATCGAACCTGGGTCGTTACGGTGGAAGGCAGAGCGGGGGCGGTAAATTGCACACACGTTTCAGGTATGTGACCTAAAAGAAGGTAATTTACACACATGTAATTTTCACACACCGATTTTGGATATGTAATCTGCACACTTAAACAACCCAGGTAAAAAAAAAAAACATGATGTAAATTGCACACAGAGCTATGATGGCATGCATTTCCTTTGAACATACTCCTATTATAATATTAACGTATTAACCAATAATTTATATTGGTAGGAGGTATTTTGTTCGCTTAATGAATTCCAATCGGGATACATGCTTCTCAGTAAAATATTTTATATTTCTCTCCATAGATTCTTTCTTCTTCAAGGAGCCTTATTTTTAATTTTTGCTGCAGTAGATATCCCCTGAATTTTCACGTATATGTATATTTGAAATTCAATTAACCTGTTTGTAAAAGTATATCAGAATGAGCAGAGTAAAATGTCTTGTTGAATCTAATATCAAAATACTCACAGACATTAATTAGTTGTACGCAGCAAGCTTTCTGTTTTAGCTGCCCAGGTGTCTACTAAAATAAATAGTCACAAAAGTTATCTAGCTTTTCATCTTGTGGCTTAATGGTCACTAAATCAGATACAAAACAGTCGCCATCCTCATGTAGGTCTAAAAATGGTAGAGCGAATACAAATTTTAACCACCTGCCGATTTCAGAATCACTTTTATATTTGTTTATTAAACCACATTTTTTTAATCTGACGAAGCCAAGATTGACTTAGGTGGAATGTACATCCAATGACATTGGCTTCACTCCATACAACACTTATTGCAGCATAGATAGCACTTATAAACAACTGTGTTCAAGAACCAATACTTTATGTTTAACTGCTATGTAACTATCCATCTGAGCCAGTCTAATTCATACAGTACCTCTCTTCTTTCATTACAATTGTCAATTGTGTTCATCGCTTGTAACATTGGTTGACATTGCGTACGATTTAAAAGTCATTTATTAAAAAAATAATCCGAGCCATGCTATGTGTGCAGTTTACATACGACCCTTACCACTAGGTTTCAGTGGCGTAGCATGAAATTTTGAGTAGGGGAAGCTAACTCAAGTTGTCTTTCATGCAATATGAGAAAACGTATTACAAAAATACAGTCTTAAAATAAATAGTAGTCAATTTCAAGTCAGCAGTCGAAGATTGGTTGGAACATCGTAAGTAACACCAATAAGGTATGACCTCAAATGATACGTAATAAAATACGATTTCACGGTTTACACATATCTCTTAACAAATAGACACGTATACGTATAACATTAGCTCACTCCCTGTCATACTTAGAGAAATCACAATATTAGTATCATTACGTAAGTATGCGTCTGTCTTTTGGTTGTGTCCTTCATTCACAGCAAGGGAGTCGGTCAGTTGTTTTTTAAATCACACTTTTGTTCGTAAGTCAGTTTTGATAATACAATTGTCCTAAAAAAATTCAAGTAAATTAGTGTCAGGAACTGTTATTTCGCTCATTATTTATTATATTAGCCACAATGCACACTAACACTTCAACTGAACACAACTGACGAAAAGGGATAACTCGGAAACTACTTATTTTAAATGTTAAAGCTAGCTTCTTTGCGAGCCTTGCGACTAGGGTAGCTTAGTTAGAAAGGGATGGAAAATCTGCGGGGTGGATTACACAGAGGAAACCGGTCTGCTTGGAAGCTGGTGTGTGCAGGCTACTTGTTTACTGCTGCATCACAAATCATCCTGAGCTGCCGCATCACAATATTTAATGCGTAAACATAAATTCTATTAAAATTAATAAATAATTTTCTTCATAAATTGCAGGTTTATTATGAAATTATTATTAACTGGGGAAGCTGAGCTTTTTAGCTTACATTGACGCTACGCCACTGCTAGGTTTTGTTGTGTGTGCAGATTACATGCCACAAATGTACAGCAAAGGTATGGGAAAAAATATACCTGAAAAGTGTGTGTAGTTTACCTCCGGCCAGGCAGAGAGGGTGTCTACTCCGCCACGGATGAGGCTTCAGGAAGGAAATGAGAAGCATAAAGTTGGAGGAGGAAAGAGCTACAGTAGTTATGAAAGCTGTCATGACTTACAGACCAACACCTGATGCTTAGAGAGACATTTGTACTCAAGGAAAGTCTTGAATCAGGCATGGGCATCGCGTGATGAATATGAATGCTACAGGGAGAATGCGAACAAAGACAATGCCAAGGGCTCGATCGCAGCCGGAATAGAGAGCGATTTGGTGCTCCATAAGGATATCGGAGTAATGAATGTCACGCAGAAGTGAACGACTATTAGGTCATTGTTACGGCGACCCACACCTCATTGTGACATCATTTGTTGTGCCTACTTAAGTTTCTGATTCTAGATAGCATCCCCGCAGTGCCGGATCCTTTTACTTTCCAGCTGTAGGAAGTACAGTTGAAATGTCGCGATACTTTTATGTCAGTATGTCATGATGGAAATGCTTTATTTTAAACATTCACATTGATTTAATATTGTTTTTTGACTTTCCTTCTGTCTAAATCTGTTACTGCGTCAGTGACGGTTGCTTCTGTTTCCGGCTGCTCTAAATAAAATGTTTTTTTTTTCTGTTTCAAACATTTTCAAACTCACACTGAAGCAAACAAGTCGTCACCACACACATAGTTCCTCAAAATAATCGCTTGGCACTCATATAAGTCTCATATCTCCATTGCCATCGTGAAGAAGAAAACGCGTAAGGCCCCAAATGTTTAAGCATTGCCCTCAGAGTCAAAGAAGCTTATGGAAACTCACCTCTTCAAGTTGTTTCAAGAAGTATACTTTGCGTCTGTCTGTGATCATAGCATTCTTTTGATAGACTCGTGGACCAGTTAGAGAGGTAGACAGGCTATAGAAAGAATAATTCCAGAAGGTATGTAGAGATAACTCAAAGAACTGAAAATGGATGAGTTTATTTATTTGGTTGTTTAACGACGCTGTATCAACTACTAGGTTATTTAGCGTCGATGAGATTGATGATACCGAGATGGCATTTGGCGAGATGAGGCCGAGGATTCGCCATAGATTACCTGGCATTCACCTTACGGTTGGGAAAACCTCGGAAAAAACCCAACCAGATAATCAGCCCAAGCGGGAATCGAACCCGCGCCCGAGCGCAACTTTAGAGCGGCAGGCAAGCGCCTTAACCGACTGAGACACGCCAGTGGCTATGTATGTATGTATGTATGTATGTATGTATGTATGTATGTATGTATGTATGTATGTATTTATTTACACTGCAATGGGTATATACCCAGTGGCAGTGGTAACTAAGTACACTCAATAATGACAATAATAAACACAATTAACAAAAAATACAATTAATAATAATACTAATAATTAATACTAACAATAATAATAATAATAATAATAATAATAATAATAACAACAACAACAGGGAACATCCTAAATTAAATGAAGCACGATCACTTAAAATAACATTTAAAGTAAATCTAATTTGTATCTTAAACCTAAGTTCGAACTAAAACCCACGAGTATGATATGTTCATACATGCACAAGTACCTTTCAACACTACACTCATTTCGCTGTCAACTCACTCACTGCACTGGAACTACGACACATTTCACTGATATTATCCTGATTTCACTAACACTTAAAAAACATTTCACTGTTCAAATACTTTGCACTGCCACTATAAACTATAAAGCTTCACTGGCAGGAACACGTTTCACTTACACAACACACTTCACTGACACAACACACTTCTCTGACACAACATAATTCTTCACTGATACAACACTTCAATAACAAAATATCATTTACACCCTTTAAATACTGTGTATAATTACCGTCTATTAGTAAAGTCCTTAAGCCTATTTTTAAATACATTTTTGGTTGTTGGTAAAGCCTTTAGTAAGTCTGCAGGTAAAGCATTCCAGTCCCTGATAGTACGATTGAGAAAACAAAACTTTCCAGTGTCCGTCCTCTGCCTTCTTTCCCTCAATTTATATGAGTGGTCGTT
This sequence comes from Periplaneta americana, assembly GCF_040183065.1. NCBI lineage: Eukaryota > Metazoa > Arthropoda > Insecta > Blattodea > Blattidae > Periplaneta > Periplaneta americana. Next base: position 194,619,834 of record NC_091119.1, on the reverse strand, counting down.
CCTTGAAGAGTAATTTGGCGGCTGCAACCTTTTTATATCTCTCCAGGCAGGCTCACCTCTGTACCAGGCAGGCTCATTCAAGAAAAAGTATTTGGCATAAGAACATTAAGGGGAAAACTTTTTAAGAGAGATATTTTTGATAGGGTTACACTTTATTGAGTTCTGACGTTGGTTTAAATGTTACATTTTCATTATTATGGAAGCAAATATCTTTCAAAATATGTGGTAATCTTTCTGGAAAATAAACTTTTATTTGAACTTTTAATTAACCAAGTTCGCAAGCACTTGCTGCACAAGCCACTATTTCGCTTATAATTTCAATAGTCTCTCGATGGTATACATTGAATTGGAGGTCTTCTAATGCAGTGTTCCGCAACCATTTTCTACTCTCGGCACACCCTAGACAGGCCTAGACTCAACACGGCACACCAAAATGTTAATCCCCTAAAAACATATGATGTGACTCTCCTAATATAATTACGTAATGTAATCAAATTTACTATTATTATTATTATTATTATTATTATTATTATTATTATTATTATTATTATTATTATTATTATTATTATTATTATAAAACAAAAATCAACTCTTGCATTTATTAAAAATTTATGAACGTTAATTCACTATAGAAAATAAGCATTTCTATTACCAATATTAAAGTAAATAACTCTACTCATACTTTCAATGTGATACTTGGGCCTGCGTAGCTGCACACAGGTGGCTGATCCGTAGTAGAATCGTTGACAGTGCCAGCCTAATTTCTTCATCGATGGATTTGAGTCTCTCCCTATTTAATGTTTTAATTTCAGTTAACGTCGAGAAGCCCAGTTCACACACATATGTAGTTTAAAATGGCAATAACATATTAACTGTCATCTCAGAGACAGCCGAGTATTCACTCCTTATTGACAACCAAAATGTTTCCAAAGGCACAGAAAAAAGCAGCATATTTAGGGACCGCGATTTGATGAAGTTCACGACTTTCACTACTTCGTCAATCACAATTTTCAGAGGAGATGGCAAAACAATGAGTGCGGTGAATGAGACAATGGTCGCCCATATGTTATGAATGCTATGATATAGGCCTACTTCACGTACTTTAGCCATGAATTCTTTCACTCATAGAAGCGGCTCCATCTCTAAAACACTAATGCAATCCTCCCATGTTAATTTATTACGGACCACATATTCATTAGTTGTACGAAACATTTCTTCACCGGTTGCTCGCGCTGGCAATTTGCACAAAAATAAATTGCAATTACATCCCCATCAATGTACCGAATGTAGGAAAGAAGATGTGCTTGACCGCTAATATCGGTGGACTCGTAGATCTGAAGTGAGAACTTCTGACTGCTCTTTATTTTATCCTTCATAATGTCTTGGATGTCATTGGCCATGTCACTAACTGGGCGGTTAATTATGTCAGCAGAGAGAGAAATTTAATTTTAATTAATTTTATGCTCGACCATGCCGAAATGTAGTAATTATACACCTGGTAGCAGTCCTTTAATGCATGTCATTAAAGTACAGGTGTTCACCCAATGACAACTCAGCTTTGTACCGTTATAAAACCTCAGCCAATGACAAGTCAGCTTTGTATCGTTATAAAACCGCAAGTATGGATTATTCTCGGATATGCAATCGAAAGAGAATTAGCGAAAAGTCACGGAGGCTGGAAATCCAATACTGTCGCAGAAGGTTATGTTCTGTTACTATAACAAATTTTAATTAATTTTATGCTCGACCATGCCGAAATGTAGTAATTATACACCTGGTAGCAGTCCTTTAATACATGTCATTAAAGTACACCTACTCATTAAAGTAGAGGTGTTCAGCCAATGACAAGTCAGCTTTGTACCGTTATAAAACCTCAGCCAATGACAAGTTAGCTTTGTATCATTATAAAACCGCAAGTATGGATTATTCTCGGATATGCAATCGAAAGAGAATTAGCGAAAAGTCACGGAGGCTGGAAATCCAATACTGTCGCAGAAGGTTATGTTCTGTTACTATAACAATTAGCGTTAATTGTAAATAATATTCAAATAAATTCAATTTGTCATCTCGTTTTTCAATGTCTAATTTAATTTCAATGTTATATCAAAGTTAATATTTAGTTTACTCTGTAGGTTCTTATAGGCTATCAAGGTCAATGTGGACATCTGTTCCTCGGAAAAAACCAATACTTTCGCGTCTGCGCACATCTCACAATTTACGAGGTATTGCTCAAGGTCAGTTAGATACAAATAAAATGAATAATTTCAAGTTAGAAATATGGTCGAGCACAAAAAGTCGTATGAAACTTGTCTATAATGGTAATTAAGAAGCTCGTATGAAAATTATGAAACTCGCTTGCGCTCGTTTCATAAACATCCATACTCGCTTCTTAATTACTATCATTATAGGCTCGTTGCATAATGTACTAGTATTGATTTCTTACAATAATAGGTAAATTTCGCGTCACAGCTTTCACCTTGTGGAGGCACACCGGTTGCGGAACACTGTTCTAATGTGTTTGTCTATGGTGCGAATACATCACATCCTTCCGACGTCGAGATCTAGCAGGATAGGGTCTGTACCTACGACTCTTAGTGATGAGTAGGCGGGCTCCTTTACTTTTTACCAGACGTAGCTCAGTTGGATAACGGCTTAGGCGAGTTATATTTCTTTTAAAATAGGCCACCTGTTTTATTTAAACGATCAGGACAGCACCCTGAGGCCATAAGTTCCTAAACACCCGGACAGATTCCTAGAAGTTGCGTGCCAGAGAAGAGACATCTGTCGGAATGTACTTCGTCATGTTTCCTGTTCTGTTTTCTTGTCATTTCTCCTCGCCTCGACATTCGTAGACGAGAAGCAGTTTAGTTTAAGATTTCAACATATCATAACTTCATATTCCGAGGCTTATTTCAAGGATTCGTAACAAGCTGTTTTTTACGGTGATGGGTTGTTAGTCCTTCGCCCAACTCCCAAGCTGGAGGACCACCCCTCATCGGCTGTCCGCGACTGCTTATTCAATATATCCACAGCTACCCTCCATATCTGGAGGCCGTCTCCTCCATCCGCAACCTGAGGACGCGCCATTCCGTGGTGATAGAGACCCACAATACATGGAGCAACAGTAACAAATATAAATGATACTCGGGAGGAAATTAAACGTAGAATAATATGGGAAATGCCTGTTATTATACAGTTGAGAAGCTCTTATCATCCAGTCTGCTGTCAAAATATCTGAAAGTTAGAATTTATAAAACAGTTATATTATCGGTTATTCTTAATGGTTATGAAACTTGGACTCTCACTTTGAGAGAGGAACATAGGTTAAGGGTGTTTGAGAATAAGGTGCTTAGGAAAATATTTGGCTCTAAGAGGGATGAAGTTACAGGAGAATGGAGAAAGTTACACAACACAGAACTGCACGCATTGTATTCTTCACCTGACATAATTAGGAACATTAAATCCAGACGTTTTAGTTGGGCATGGCATGTAGCACGTACGGGCGAATCCAGAAATGCATATAGAGTGTTAGTTGGGAGGCCGAGACGTAGATGGGAAGATAATATTAAAATGGATTTGAGAGACGTGGGATGTGATGATAGAGAATGGATTAATCTTGCTCAGGATAGGGACCGATGGCGGGTTTATGTGAGGGCGGCAATGAACCTTCGGGTTCCTTAAAAGTAAGTAAGTATAACTTCATATTGGTAACACTTATTCCCGACTGGAAGAAGCGTCATTTCAGTTTTTCCCTGGGGGTTGGGCAGATTTTTTTTAGGGAAGAACTTGTAGGGTATATCGCGTGGCGATTTCCTCCATACGGTACACTGGGATAAATTTTATCATAAAAAGGACCAAAATCATTACATGCACTGAACATATTTTTAAGTTAATTATTTTTTCTCCATTTGTTAAGTATTTTTTTATTATTATTTTAAGTCACGAATCACCTCTTCTAAGGATAAATTTCAAATTTTTATATTTTCATTTCGTACTATATTCTGGTCAGGAGACATCATATACTTTGTCTTTTCGGGATTTACTTTCAAACCTATCTCTTTACTTGCTCGAAGTAACATTTCTATGTTTTTCCAATCGTTTGTGGATTTTCTCCTAACATATTCACGTCATCCGCATAGACAAGAAGCTGATGTAACCAGTTCAATTCCAAACCCTCTCTGTTATCCTGAACTTTCCTAATGGCATATTCTAGAGCGAAGTTAAAAAGTAAAGGTGATAGTGCATCTCCTTGCTTTAGCCCGCAGTATACCATATGAAAGCCTTGACTCGACGTGTGCGAAATAATAAGACATTAATACATCGTGATTTATTATCGTCCTCAAAATTCTGATTTGATAACCCTTATACTCCCATTTTTCCCTCCAATATCTGTCGAAAACAAAAAATCTGATCAATAGTCGGTCTATTACGCCTAAAACCGCACTGATGTTCCCCAATAATTTCATCTACATAATATGGAATTAATCTTCTCAAAAGAATATTGGACAAAATTTTGTACGACGTCAACAAAAGTGATATTCCTCGAAAGTTACTACAGTTAGTCTTGTTCCCATTCTTAAAGATAGGTACGATTATGGAGTCCTTCCATTGTTCTGGTACAATTTCCTTTTCCCAAACAGCAAGTACAAGCTTATAAATTTCGCTAGATAATGCGCTTCCACCGTCTTGTATTAATTCTGCTGGAATTTGATCGATACCTGGGGACTTGTACTTTTTCAGATATTCTATCGCAATTTCGACTTCTGAAAATGTGGGTTCGGGTATAAACGGTTGAGTAGTTTGCATTTGATTTTCTTCCCGATCATTTCTATTTGGCATATGTAATTACATTTAGTAGTTGTCCAAAATAGTTTTTCCATCTATTCAGGATTGAATGAGAGTCTGCAAACAAGTCACCATTCTCATCCTTGATCACGTTTACCTTTACCAGATATCCCTTGTTAAATTCCTTTACAGCCTTGTATAAATCTCGAATGTTTTTATTCTTACTATTTGTTTCTACCTCATTGACTTTTTTCTTTCAAGTAGGCCTAATCTCTCTTTTTATTCCTAAGTGTACGACTTGCTTCCCGTCTTTCATTGAAATAATTATCTCTATTCGCCTCAACTGGATCCTGTAAGAATTTCAATTTTGCCTGTTTCCTTCTTTCTACTACCATGGAATAATCTTCATCAAACCACGGTTTGTTTTTCTTAGTTTCAAGGTGTATTATTATTATTATTATTATTATTATTATTATTATTATTATTATTACTTAATAGGCACACGTATATCATTGTCCAGCAGTTAATTATAACGTACTGCTCGTCATTACATGTATGTTAGACTTCCTTACGCAGTGCTAAGTAATACCACGAACTCACGATTTAGTAGCTGATGTTTTGATTTTTCGGTATGGAAACTAACATAATTATAGATACGTGATCTTAAGGGGTTAGGTACAGCTTATAGCAGTAAAAGTTTGGAAATATGTAACATTTTTTTTCCTCCATTACTGTATCTTGTACAATAATGAAAATTAGGTTAGAGTCGGGTAATATCGGACATCGGGTAATGTCGGACAGTGAGTTTCTTTCATCTACCACACGATGATAGTACCTGTTTGACATGGTTACGTTTCTGTGATGTCGCATAGAGAAACGTAACCATGTCATTCAGGTACTACCATATGGTGGTAGATGAAACAAACGCACTGTCCGATACTACCCGATGTCCGATACTACCCGACTCTCCCCTAGTATGTGTAAAAACACTGTCCTGCTATAAGAAAAACATATTTTTACGATCAAAAAAGTTATTTATTTATTTTTTCAAAATTCAGTTCACTGTGCAGTGATGATGCATTTTCCACATAACTAAAAAACTATCCAAAATTCTGTGATGAAATTTTTTTGTGTATTTATTAATATCATATCTAGAATATGAAGCAAGATCACTTCTCTACCTTTGATAGTTTTCTGATAAAAAATAAATCCATTTTAAAAAATGGTCAAAAATCAATATTTTCTATTACACAAAATAAAAAAAAATATTATTTATTAAGGAATGTAGTTGAAAGAGCATGATATTGTAAACATAAGTTTCAGCAATAAAATAAAACAGAGATAATAGGAAAAAGGTAACAAGTTTTTTAGTTATGAGGGAAACGTTTCATCACTGCACAATGAACTGCCAACATTTTGAATTTTGAAAAAAAAAATTTTTTTTAATCGTAAACATATTTTTTTTCATATAGCAGAAGGACAGTGTTTTATATATACCAATTTTCATTATTGTACAAGATGATGATGATAATAATAATAATAATAATAATAATAATAATAATAATAATAATAATAATAATGTTTTATTTTCGCTCGCAGAGTTAAGGCCATAAGGCCTTCTCTTCCACTCAACCAGCCTTAATCAATACAATACATATTTAAATTACGAATATTTACACTACACTTAAAAGGTTCTCCAGCAATATTCTTCAGTTAAGTTTTAACGACTAGTAGACTACATATTTATTTAAATTTAGATAAACCTATAAGGTAAAGTAGTAACTTAATTTATGAGCTAATTTAATTCAATCAATTATAATTAATTTGAGATTTGAGATAGATAGTAAAATGATGAAAATTAATTTAATATGAACTTACTAGAACTATGTTACAGGGAGAAAAAAATATATAAATCTAAAATATATTTCTATAATGAGAATATTAATGTAATTGCCATTAGAGTTTTTGTAAATCTATTTCGAAAAATTAATGATAATAATAAGAATGGACAGATGTTAGTTTCATTATATGTAATAAATATTAATCAGCAATTAATTTGTTGAGTAAGAATTTATGTAATTTTGACTTAAATAAAGTTATTGTCCAACAATCCCTTAGATTACTTGGTAGCGAGTTCCAATTTCTAGCAACTGAAACTGTATAAGATGAAGAATATAAAGATGTCTTGTGATACGGTATAATGAGTAAATTGTTATGATGAGATCTTGTACTTAGCTGATGATATGCGGATAAATTTTGAAAACGAGAAGCCAAATAGATTGGGGTAGCGGTGCGCAGAATTTGAAATAAGAGAACAAGAGAATGCAGGGCTCGTCGATCGCTTAGCCTTAGCCAAGACAGAGTTTGGAAAGACGGGGAAACATGATCATACTTACGAATATTGCAAATGTAACGGAGGCACGCATTATGCACACGTTGTAGCCTGCTGCTCAAATTTGCATTTAGGTTACTTAATATAATATCGCAGTAGTCGAAGTGTGGCATCAGGAGTATTTGTACAAGGATTAATTTTAATTTATCAGGAAGAAAGATACAGAAATGGAGAAAGAAAATGTTGAATATTTCCAAAAATTGTACTGCTGTAAGCTGTTAACCTCTTAACACGTTTGTGTGTTGTTACCCATAACCGTGATCAAGAAGTGTTTGTGACGGAATTCCTTGGTCGCACCTTGCCACTCTCGTAACCCCCGGCGGACGTTAACAAAGCTGTCAGCCGTCACTTAATGTAAAGGAACAATGCGGGTCTCATTTTGTGGCTGAGTGCAGTAAAATTACGATTTGTAGAAGCAAACAGGTTTCTTGTTATTGTTGAGTAGCTACGTGTTAGATATGTGTCCAACAAAGATAATCGTGACTCTCGACTAATATAGTTGTTCAGGTCTGCTGAACAATGTGCAGCAGGGAGGGGGCAGACACGCGCCGGCAACACTCACTGGACCGTGAGATGTTCGACTCTGCGGTCGGATGCCACTTGTCTGATTGTTTGCATATCACCGAAGCCAATAGAGCTAGCGTGGTCAGGATTGCATAACAAGACAACTCTAATAATTACACTCTGAAATCCTTTCCTTTCACAAAATAGCTAAGCTATCCTAATTATGGGTCGATAAAAACGACTATGACATATTTCGTTTATTAGCTCTAGTTTTTTAGATATACTAATCTCAAATAGAAAATGTTAAAAATACACTTAGAAACTCTTTCCTTTCTTAAAATTGCTAAATCAACCTAATTGTGGGTCGAGAAAAATAAATGTGACATTAGATTTTGTTTAGTAGTTCTAACTATGGTTTTATATGTACGTAACTTCAAATAAAAGGGTTTAAAGTGCTTTGTATGCAGTGTGGCATTGTATGGGGCAGAAAAATTAATTTCAAACTGTTATATAGTGAAAATATTTTGAGTTCAATCATAACATTTATCTATTTGCAATTGTTTATTTGCTACAATATGTATAAAATATTAACGTTTTCGCCTTTTCGGCATCATCAGATATGTTAAAACACGTAATCTAGAACTTGAACAAATTAACGAATATACATTGTAATATACATGACAGGTAAATTTCATGAGTTTTATGTATAATGTAGTTAGGAGTAAAAAGTTTTTGTAAAAATGATTTCAAACATGTAAATTTGTAAGGACAATATCGTGATTGTATATACATATAACTCATGTTACAAACATATGTGAATGGTTAAATGACACGCATTAAATTATCGCCAAGTACGAATATCAGTAATATGAAAGGTTTAAATTGAATTTGTTAATTATAAGTGAAATGGTAATATAATAGCAATAAATTTAAAAAGACAAAGTATTATAAAACAATAACAGATGATTAATGATTAATAATAATGATGAAATAATAAAATCTTACGTGTCGTATTGTCATGTTGTTACAATTGATCATAGGTGGTTGTTTTGCAATATATTTGGCTGTTCTTCAATCTTGGATTTATTGATTACGTATATAGGTGACTGCATCCAAATAGTAGCAAAAACATCGTTGTGTTAGCAGAAATATATGCTTGTAGATTTAAAATAGGTGATGTACTGAAATAAAGGGAACATAGGTGTGAATTTGGATCAAAGTTATATAAATTTTAATAACTTGTATGTGTATATATATATATATATATATATTTTTTTTTTTTCAAACTTGTATAAACAGTTGTTAAGAGGGCAAAAGAAATGAAAAAAATAGTTATATTTAAAAAGTAAATTTATGATGAACTTCTCACGTTTACTCATAACTACATTATACATAAAACTCATGAAATTTACCTGTCATGTATATTATAATGTATATTCGTTAATTTGTTCAAGTTCTAGATTACGTGTTTTAACATATCTGATGATGCCGAAAAGGCGAAAACGTTAATATTCTGTACATATTGTAGCAAACAAACATTTGCAAATAGATAAATCTTATGATTGAACTCAAAATATTCTCACTATATTATATTAGATTTATCTGAATACAAAATGAATTGCAAAATTGAAACTGTTAGTATTATAGACGTGTTTATGTAGTTTAAAATTAATACATTTTGGATAAAAATTGTAGAAGTTTTAAACATCACATAAGCGTCCACTTAATAAATAATCTAACACACGACTAAAAACATAAAAGTTTAAAGCAATTACAGGGATTCTATGGACCTCCTGTCACTTGTTAAGCAGACTCTCGTACGCATTCCTGTGACGGGCTGTGGTCTACTGAATGTCATATTCCAGCCATGTTCTTAGAACGCGAAGGAATCAATTCAGCTGACACGAATCGAAACCAAACCATGAATTACAGCAAATTTATGCCTTCCTGTGTGCCCACACGGGTTCATCCTAGTCACTCCTATTACATCGAGATTCCGATTGTTCTCGACTGCCATAAACATAATATTTTAGAGGAGTGAACTGGATGTAACGGAATGTTTGTGTTACGTATCTCAATAGGTGGCCTGCAAGTCCTTGGGGGGTCCGTGATTTGACGATATACTTGTGTACGTACAAATCTATAACATTACCATTAATACTATCCATCTTGATATGCGTGTATGAAAGAGAGAGAGAGATACACTTTCAGAGTGAATTATACGACATACAGGAGACTTCCACAACTTCGACCATGTGGTATATGTTGTAGAATAGCAATGATCTCTTTTGGCTTATGCCTATAATTTTAGCCGTTGGGTCTAAGTTTTGTGAGTTCGAATCCGACCGAAAGCGATGTATTTTAAATAACTAGCCCTATAAAACTCTTATCATGACTTCCTCCGGCAGGTAACAAATAAGTAAATCTACAAATAAACAAGTAAGTAAATAAATAAGAAAATAAGTACGTAAAAATAAAGTACCTAACTAAATAAGTACATAAGTATATAAATAACTAATTAGATGAGCAAATAAGCAAATGAATGAATAAATAAATAAATGAATAAATAAATAAATAAATAAATAAATATAAATAAATAAATAAATAAATAAGAAAAAATTAGGTAAATATGTAAATGAATGAATAAATAAATAAACAAACAAATAAATAATTGAATCAACAAATAAATAAGTAAATAAGCAAAGAAATAGGTAAAAAACGAAGTACCTAACTAAATAAGTACATAAGTATATAAATAACTAATTAGATGAGCAAATGAATGAATAAATAAATAAATAAATAAATAAATAAATAAATAACCAAGTAAATAAATAAGAAAAAATTAGGTAAATAAATAAATGAATGAATAAATAAATAAACAAACAAATAAATAAGTGAATCAACAAATAAATAAGTAAATAAGCAAATAAATAGGTAAAAAACTAAGTACCTAACTAAATAAGTACATAAGTATATAAATAACTAATTAGATGAGCAAATGAATGAATAAATAAATAAATAAATAAATAAATAAGAAAAAAAATTAGGTAAATAAGTAAATGGATGAATAAATAAATAAACAAACAAATAAATAAGTGAATCAACAAATAAATAAGTAAATAAGCAAAGAAATAGGTAAAAACCGAAGTACCTAACTAAATAAGTACATAAGTATATAAATAACTAATTAGATGAGCAAATAAGCAAATGAATGAATAAATAAATAAATAAATAAATAAATAAATAAATAAATAAATAAATAAATAAATAAATAAATAAATAAATAAATAACCAAGTAAATAAATAAGAAAAAATTAGGTAAATAAATAAATGAATGAATAAATAAATAAACAAACAAATAAATAAGTGAATGAACAAATAAATAAGTAAATAAGCAAATAAATAGGTAAAAAACTAAGTACCTAACTAAATAAGTACATAAGTATATAAATAATTGCTTAGATGAATAAATAAATAAACAAACAAATAAATAAGTAAATAAATAGGTAAATAAGTAAATGAATAAATAAGTAAATAAAGAAACACCTAAGTAAATAAATAGGTATACAAATTTGTAAATAAATAGATACGTAAATAAATAAATAAATAAATAAATTAGTAAATAAATAAGTAAATAAATAAACAATTAAACAAATAAGTGAATAAGTAAATATGTAAATAAATAAGTCAATAAATGGTTAAAAACCAAGTAAGTAAAGAAATAAATAAATGCATAAGTAAATAATTAAATGGGTAAATAAGCAAATCAATGAATTAATAAATAAAGACATAAATAAACATGTAACTAAATAAATAAATAGGTAAAAAACTAAATAACTAAGTACATAAGTATATAAATAATTAAATAAGTAAATGAGCAAATAAATAAATGATAAATAAATAGTAACAAAAAAAGGCCTGTGTAGAGAGTAGTGTCTTATCCACAAATCACCAGTGTTACCAATTACCCTCATTCTGTGCGACATGCGGCATTATGAACCAGAACTCCAATCACATTGTGGCTGCTCTTGATGCACACGTGAACTCTGGGGCATATGAAGTAAGAGACAGTAGCTACCAGAGTTCAAATAGAAGAGGAAGAAAATAACGGAAAAGAAAATTCGGGGAGAGTAAAAGTTCAGTACTATTTACAGTATCCACCTCGCGTCAATGGAATTCCTTGTCACAAAGTATTAGGGGCTGCAAGACAGTAAACACCTTTAAAAACAGCTTAAAAGATAACCTTATTAGCATTTCACTCCAATCATACTGATTTAAACTATCACTGACTACATTGTTACTTCTTTCTTTAGACATGCATCCTGATAGTGCTGTATTTTCAGAATTGTCTCATAATAATCTCTTTCTATTATCTAATATTATTTGAAATATATTAACATTCTATGTATTTTAGTTTAATTCTGCTACACAGTTTATTTCAATGTTTAATTAATAGTTCATAGTATTTTGTTGTTTAATTCGTAAATAACTATTGTATACATGTAATTCTCATTTGAGTCAAATTGTTGAATTCTTTATAAGTTCGTGTATATGTATATGTACTTTCTTCTGGTTGAGTGGAAGAGAAGGCCTTACGGCTTTAACTCTGCCAGCTAAAATAAATCATTATTATTATTATTATTATTATTATTATTATTATTGCTATTATTATTATTATTAATTATATTTGCCATCTTTTGCAACATGTTTTTGAGAATCCACCCTTCTGAATGAAGTCCATCAACGTATGGTTCTTTATGAGATGAAGTATGCGAAGGTTGGTTTCGAAACGCACTCCAGTCTGGCTCCGAGTGCCGAGCAGGAAGCAGTAACCTCTCTGGTTGACAATAATAAGTTGTGAATGCACTCTGTGACGCAAACTGAAGCCGGCCGGTTAGCTGCTGGTTGACCTTGATCTTCATTGGCGCACCAACCGGTCCGGTGTAGGGCTGTAATAATCCCTTGTGAATTCCAGTAATGTTGTCTACTTCTGGTTTCCGTAACGGATTATTAAATGATGACTGCCCCGATTGGTTTCCAGAATATTACTGTATGTCTTTTAAGCGAGTTGTGTTGTTTTATTATCGTGCTATATATGAGAAATTTTTATCCAGTTTAATAAATTATAAAACAAGGGTGCTACTATCACTAGCCGCCATTTTAAGTACTTGTATGTTAAGAGATTTCTCGGCCGGTCGGATGCCAAAGGTTACCTGGCGCTGATCTTCTCTACTCGCTTCAAAAGAATGGTACAGCTTATTTACATATGTGAATATGGTGGGTTGGGGTAATTTGGGTATAAAAACATGTTTTTTTTTAAGTTTAGATATCCATAGTTTGTTACCATGATAACATTTTCCAGTCAGTTTTTATATGTTAGCACTGTGACCTTCTAGAATGATTCTATTGCATTTTAAAATATGTTAGCTTCTTCTTATCAAAATAATAACTCTAGGTTTAACTATACTCAATTTACTCCATAGATGAGGAAATTTTAATATAATGCGTATTATTGAAGTAAAACATGCTTCAAAGTCCTTATAAAATCAAATTACCCCAACCATAGGTTAGTATATGTATCTTAGAACGGAATGCAAAGGTTAGGTAGGCATTTAAAAATTTAATTAGAGCTAAAAAGATAAAAAAAGAGCCAATACTTGAGTTCTTGATAATGCTTATTTTGTAAACTTAAAATATCTCCCATTAAAATCAGGGAGAGAAAACACTTCGGATATTTGTCTTTACCAATCCATAATTTGTGTACGTGACATGATCTGGAACGAAAAAGTAGGTTAGTTATCAGTTAACCTAGGATTATATCCGAATTACTCCATGTTTGTAAATTATAATTTACTGACAAACTGTTGCACTGGAAGGAATGGTGAACGGGAGAAGAGTTCGTGGCAGAAGAAGATATCAGATGATATGGATCCGGAGACAAAGAGGAAGGCAGAAAATAGGAAAGACTGGAGAATGCTGAGTTTGCAGTGAAAGACCTACCCTTGGGCATAACACTGAATGAATGAATGAATGAATATGTAGCTATAAGGAAAGCTAAATTGTCGGCGAATCACACCAAATAGATCATTATTCCGAAGTTTTAAGTTAATATTTTTAGATATTTTGGTACATTAAATATTTTTGCATATATTACAAATTTTGAAGGATATTGTACATTTTGAAAGACTACATATTTTTTTTTCACCAATTTTCCCTAGACTTAGCTGATAAGTTATACAATTTTTAAATTGTTTATAAATCTTGTTTCTTCGTCTCTGATACATAAAAATAATTTAATAATTGAAAATAATAATGTATTCTGTAAAAAAAGGGCATCCCTTTGCCATGATAACATTTTGTGTATCCCTTAAGAAGTAATGGTAAAGTAGGAACAAATATCAATGCGAAAGGTGGGTCATTGTACTGCTACCGCGGTGAAGGACAGAGTGAAAATTATCCTGTGGGTATGACCGTTTGGCACAAACACCCCAATCAGTTGCTCTGAAAGAAAATAATAGTTCTTTCAGTTTTCTTGAGAAGCTTATTCTGACATCAGGTGATACAGCTAGCTAGTCTACTGCTATGGCGCCAGTCGCATCCAAGTTAAAAGATTGGATTTCAATTGACGATGCCTTTCCTAGTGATGGTAAAATTGTGTTGTGCAAAGTGTGTGACAAACGCATTTAAAAACTGAACTTCATGTCACAAACAAAAACATGTTCCGTCGAAAAAACAAGTCTTACTTACACAATTGGTGCTGGAACCTTCTTCGTCTTCTACCAGTGAATTTAATAAAAATTTGTGCATGGCAATGGTTGCTGCAAACATACCATGGTATAAAGCATTCCTAAGCAAACACTGCGATTTCAATATTCTGGATGAATCAACACTACAGAAAAATTACTTAACTCCTGCTACACGTCCACCTGGTTGACGCAGTTGGTATAGCGCTGGCCTTCTATGCCCAAGATTGCGGGTTCGATCCCGTGCCAGGTCGATGGCATTTAAGTGTGCTTAAATGCGACAGGCTCATGTCAGTAGATTTTCTGGCATGTAAAAGAACTCCTGCGGCACAAAATTCCGGCACATCCGGCGACGCTGATATAACCTCTGCAGTTGCGAGCGTCGTTAAATAAAACATAACATTTTTTATTTTCCTGCTACACTGACACAATGGGAAGGATTAGGGCGTTTAACTTGGCGAGTCCTACGTATGAGTTGTCGTTGACGAGACAATCGATGACCGCAGAAAATATGGAAAAATATCTAATTATTAATTGCGCCTTCAAATAATTATTAAATGAGGTTGAATCACATGTGCACCTGTAATTTGTTTATCAGTGTGCAAAAATACATCTAATAAAGCTTAGATTTTAAGTTACATATTTTATTTATTACATATTTATCTATAAGGCTAGGATTTTGATGAAATTGCATCTTTTTTCTAGTAAGCCAGAAACATAGCTGATTTAGTATTTATATGTTATGTGATAAACTGAATGTTTTAAAACGTATCTATTTGTTAGGACATTTTTTTTTTGCATTTTTTACCTCTTACAACTCATAAGAGCATTTTTTGTTTTATTCGGTCATATTTGGAGTATTTTCATTTAATTTTGGTCATAAATTTCCATTATTAATGCAAAATATTATTTATTTCCTTCGATATTTTCTCTACATATTTTTTCAAGTAATACTCATTATATTGTAAACTATTTTAATCGTTTTTCTACACAAATATTGTAATTTAACGTAGTACACCCCAACGTAATGGATCAGTCCAACCACCCCTTCAATATAGACTCATCTATACCTGCTAATTCCGGATAAGAGTGGCCTTGTGGTGGACTACGTGGAACTACATCAAGTAAAATAATTAAAGTGTACTACTTAGAAAAATTATGTAAAACTAAATAAACTTGATGTTGGTACGATACTAGAACTTAATTTAATGACTACTCTGAATATTAATATTGCTACTGAGCCAATTATGTAAGATCAATTTTTAGGGAATTTTTAAGGGCATTTTTGAAAGATTTTTAGTTCATAAATGCATTCTCTTTAGGACATTTTTTTATGATTTATAGATCATCAAAATCCTAGCCCTATTTATCTACATATTTCGCCATTTCCAGTTAAATATTTTTTATTTTCATATTACATAAAATCCGGGCTCTAGTAATGAACAAACGTGGCTGTATATCAGATTTTTTCCAAGTACTTTGGCTTCGCCTATCATTCTCAATCTACCATTATTACATTTTCGCCATGTCATAATTTACATTGTAGTTATGAAGCGTCCACAAACGATTAGGGAAAACACGGGAATTTTACTGGAAGCAAGTAAAGATATAGGTTTGGAAGTAAATCCCGAAAAGACTAAGTATATGATTATGTCTCGTGACGAGAATATTGTACGAAATGGAAATATAAAAATTGGAAATTTGTCTTTTGAAGAGGTGGAGAAGTTCAAATATCTTGGAGCAACAGTAACAAATATAAATGATACTCGGGAGGAAATTAAACAAACAATAAATATGGGAAATGCCTGTTTTTATTCGGTTGAGAAGCTTTTATTATCCAGTCTGCTGTCAAAAAATCTGAAAGTTAGAATTTATAAACCAGTTATATTACCGGTTGTTCTTTATGGTTGTGAAACTTGGACTCTCACTTTGAGAGAGGAACATAGGTTAAGGGTGTTTGAGAATAAGGTGCTTAGGAAAATATTTGGGGCTAAGAGGGATGAAATTACAGGAGATTGGAGAAAGTTACACAACACAGAACTGCATGCATTGTGTTCTTCACCTAACATAATTAGGAACATTAAATCCCGACGTTTGAGATGGGCAGGGCATGTAGCACGTATGGGCGAATCGAGAAATGCATATAGAGTGTTAGTTGTGAGGCCGGATGGAAAAAGATCTTTAGGGAGGCCGAGACGTAGATGGGAAGATAATATTAAAATGGATTTGAGAGAGATGGGATATGATGATAGAGACTGGATTAATCTTGCTGAGGATAGGGACCGATGGCGGGCTTATGTGAGGGCGGCAATGAACGTCGGGGTTCCTTAAAAGCCAGTAAGTAAGTAAGTATGTAACTAAGTAAGTTAGTTATAAAGCGACGTTAAATATGGAGTTTAAAGTTGTATTTTTAACGATATTTTGATTTTAGTAAGGCAACGTGAGTGTACGCTGAAAACTACAAAATCTGAATTCTTCCCCCCATAAAAAAAAGTGGAACCGACATCTCGCAGAAGATTAAAAATTTATAGAAGTACATTAATTAAACTCATACCATAAACTCATGGTTGTCGCATACGTTATCTGGATCGTACGCCTGACTAAACTTGAACCGGTGTTTGCAGTGAATCTAAACCTGCTGTTGGATATGCCATACCCCGTTATTCTGCCGGCAACATACAATTACGTCACCACTACACCACCTTGCTGCCATATTACAGGGCGCCATGTGATCTATTCACTTGTCCTATTAAAGTAACTTCGTTACCTTGATTAATTCCGTATTTCAGCGAACTCGCGTCTGCAACTACAGTAACAAACTACAGGTTCTTTCATAAGTAACAAGTCTATCGAAAAATTAACTACTTTGGATAATTTTTTGAAATGATATTCATCCTCACGAGAAAGAACCCTTTCCGGTGCCGTACAGTCGATTTGAAAACAAACGAGGAAGGGGCACCTCGCCGCTAGAGCTATTAAACGAAAGACTGGTTAGTGTTTTAAACCTTTATTAAAACACACAAATGTAAAAACAGTTTCAATTGTTGACAAATTATGGTGTACAATTTTCAAAATGTCTTCCGTTTTGCTGAATGCACAAATGTAAGCGACGTATCAACTCTTCATGGACTGTGGTAAGCATGTCAGGCGTAACCGTTTGTATCGTGTGTTCAATTCGTTCCACTAATTCAGAAATGTTGCGTGGCTTAGTCGCATAGACACGATCCTTCACGAATCCCCAGAAAAAGAAGTCCAGGGGAATTAAATCATGTGTCGCGGAGGCCAACGGATTGGGCCTGTGCGACCGATCCACCTGCCTGGAAACACTTCGACTAGCAAAGCTCGAACATAACATAAATAATGGGGAAGAGTCCCATCTAATTGGAAATGTGTTTCAGGAGCCTAGATGTTCATTCTCAAAATTATTTAAGATGTGCCTACTTTTCTTTCTTTCAGTCGATAATTCGATATGCCCTAATTTTCTGGAGAAATGGAACCAAAATTGGAAGCGTCTTGATTTTACAAAAGAAAGCCATTAGAATTTTATGTAAATCAAACTATCTGGAACATTGTCGGCCACTTTTCAGACAATCACGGATTTTAACAATAATAAATTTGTATATATATGGTTTAGTACTTTACACTCGACAAAATATCGACAATTAGTCTACTTATTAGTGGCCAATATACATGATCATGAAATTAGAAATAGTGAGCAAATTAATGTTCCATATTGTAGATTACACAAGAGCAACACAAACTTTTTAATTATGGGGATGAAATTAGCTATATAATAAGCTTCCAAGTCAATATTATAAATTACCAATCAATAACTTCAAAACTAGATTTTACAACTGGTTATTAAATAATCCTTTTTATTCTGTTGCTCAGTTTTTCAACACAAATTTGTATGAAATTGTATTTTAATAAATAAGTTTAATTGCAATTTATTTAGTTTTCTTCAATTTAAAAGTTTCAAATTATTTCATGTTTTCAATGTATTACTTAAATTTTACTGTTTCTTTTATTAGCGTTTTTAAAAATGTATTTATATGTTTTTTCAATGTATTCTGACGAAGCCTAAAACTGTATGTCTAATGACCAAATAAATTAAATTGAATTGAATTGAACTTCGGAAGGACAAACAATGTCAGCATGTCATAGTAATCTATGCCGGAAATTGAATTGTTCGGAAAAATGAAAGGACCGATAACAAATTCTTCGGTTAGGAGTCACAACACATTTACCTTAGGGCTGTTCCTGTCATGCTGTCTGATTTCAGGGTTTTCCTGTCCCCAAATGCAACAGTTCCATTTGCTCACTCGTCCTGATAAATGAAACGTTGCCTTATCGCTTCAAATTAGGGTATTTCTTAGTTCAGGATCCATGATAAACATTTTCCCAATGCCATGACAAAACATAATCCGTTTCTGGTAATCATCATGATGGAGAGTCTAAAAAATTTGCAAACGATATGCACAGGGTAATTTTCACTCTGTCTTTCACCGCGGTAGCAGTACAATGACCTACTCTTCTTATTGGTATTTGTTTCTACTTTACCATTACTTCTTAAGGAATGCATAAAATGTTAGCATGGCAAAGGGATAGAATACGTTATTATTTTCAATTATTAAGTCATTTTTTATGCATTAGAGACGAAGGAACAAGATTTATGAACAATTTTCAAATGTATAACTCATCAGTTAAGTCAGACGTGGGCATTTAAAGAGATGCGCCGTACTACTCTGATTGCTGCAACACGCATCACCTGTTAACGTAATACTCAGCGGTGGATCGCCTGAAGTATTGAAACACGGAAAGTTAAGTAATTAAGCAGGACAAGAAGATACAGTTTCCTGCAAATGTTATTTTTATGAATAATGACAATGAAATAAAACAAATTTTCCAAAACAAATACAAACTATTTTACAAAAAGCTGAAACATAATTGTATTTATAATTTAAACAATTACTGTAAAAACCTTATAAAATGATATAAAACGTACAATTCCACAACAGTTAAAAAGTAATGCCATAATCTGAACCTATTTGTTTTGAAAGGGCATGAGTCACTAATTTACATCCTTTGAAAATAAAATTAAGAAACTAAGGAAAAATAGATTCTTAACAAAATATCAAGCACATTACTAAGAAACAGAAAAACAACAATTAGGTTATTTTTTTAAAATTCTTACTGTAGTTCTTTGTTGTTTTTGTCAATTTACGTCAATTGACTCATGCCCTTAAAAGAAAGGATTCGTTTATTCTTCTTTAGTATTTAGTATTTATTTATTTAACCTGGTAGAGATAAGGCCGTCAGGCCTTCTCTGCCCCTCTACCAGGAGATTCCAACTACAATATCAACAATAAAATTACAATTAGTATTAAATTTACAATTACAATTACAAACAATATTACAATTAGTATTAAATTTACAATTACAATAAAATCAAAGTACGAAAAGATTACCTGAATAATTAAAGCTAGATAATTTATCATAGAGAAACAAAGAATATTTTATATTTACTGAATTAAAAATTAAATCTAGAATAACAAAATTGTATACTGATGAAATTACTGAATATTGAAATATTTTGTGATAGATTAAAGAAACTATTTACAAGTAATCAATTACTGACCAAGTGCCTTCTTCGTCACGTAAATCAGCAAGTGTTTCGAAATTTGGAGTTATGTCAGACATTGCAATTGTGAGCTGATAGAATAAATTTTCGTCTGAAATGCGTGATTTTGATTTTGATTTTACAATGGCCAACTGAGAAAAAAACTGTTCACAAATAAAGGTTGAGCCAAACACAGAAGCAATTTTCATAACAAAACTTCGAAGATGTGAATATTTAACCTTGAAAAGTTGTTTAAGCTTATATACATCTAAACCAGCCATATTTGCGCACTTGCACTTGGGATTTCGCGGCCAGACGCGCTAACCGTTACTCCACAGGTGTGGACTACTATTATTATAAAAAATAGAATAAAAAAATTGTTCCATTAAAACGAGTCTTTTCATAATGTCGCTCAACGTGCTAGAAAAATTTTGTAGCATAATAACGACCTAACGCTTTCTCCTTCTTCGCAACAAAAGAATTCATTTTCCCATTCTTTGTGGAAATAATATTTTTGGACTTTTTTACTTCAGGAGCTTCCTTAGAGAGCGACTTTTTTTTTAGTGAAATCCACCGCTGACTGCCGCTTCAACCGGTCGGACAGGTACCCCAGGCAGGGGTGTGGAGGGAGGGAGATCAACTCTTTGCGTTCGACTCCTTTCGACATGTACTACTGATGCCCAAGTCTGAGTTAAGTCAATAGCTACTAGGCTCGAATAGGATACTACTGGGTGTTCATTTCAAAGTGTGTCATGACGTCACTGTTGTTGGGTCACCGATTTGAAGCGAGTTTCAGTTTATATGTTAGAGAAGTTGCCTATTATTTAAGGCGTTCTTCAATCTGAACTTGAGAACGTGTACGGTATAACTTGAACGTCGTTGCAACATATGGCGGTCTGTACGGTCTGTGTGCTACCATAACCTCTTTCGAACTGCGTTTTGCGCCGGCAAGTCGTACGCAGGGTATTTGTTATCATCGGTTGCGTACGGTACATTCCACAACACAAATCAAATGCTCCGTGTCCATGTTGACCGTCGAAGTTAATGTCAACAAATACGTAAGTAATCGTCTTAACCCTCTCCCCATATCCCGACAGTACGTATTTCCAAACAGTTCACATTCCTGCCACTACCGGCGTTACCGTACGTATCGGCACGTACTCTTCAGAATGAACGCCGTACTTGCTAGCCAACTTCT
Organism: Periplaneta americana; assembly: GCF_040183065.1. Taxonomy (NCBI): domain Eukaryota; kingdom Metazoa; phylum Arthropoda; class Insecta; order Blattodea; family Blattidae; genus Periplaneta; species Periplaneta americana. The sequence goes on along the minus strand of NC_091119.1, from coordinate 194,598,592 downwards.
CTGCCTCTTAGATTATACACCTGAGCTGCGGAAGTGTAGGAAGATTGAATTTTCTAGGCTCATCAGCTAGCCACATGCCGGAATACAGCGAGCCAAGACACATTTTGAACTGAACACCCAGTAGTTGCAACAATTTTATGTAAAAATCCCTAAATTTCTGCAACACGAAAAACTTATAAAATCTATAATTTGAATGTATGTATCCTTATAACTAGACCTCCGATAGGCTGGTTTAGCGCAAGCTGAAACCTACGTTCTTTATGCACCTAGTTTCAGGCAATATCAAAGGTACAGCACGAACCACCTCCATCGCACCTTGCCGCTAAGTGTACCAGTACCACGATATGAAGACCATGTACGTCTCTGGATAATGCAGGCTTCAATAATATAACAATATTATGATGTTCAACATTTCGTTACGACGAGCAGGAAGTGTTGTGTGTGGGCTTATGGAAATTAGTGCTAACTCAGCGAGACTAATTGGGCCTAATTCATACCGCAGTTAAAGTCAAGCTAACTATTTGGTAAGTGTCAGATTTCGGACTATTCATACATCATTTGCATTTTCTGTCTCAAGCATACCCTTAATTAGATACCACATCACTATCGAAAATAAGATCTGCAAGGCTTGAAACTGATGTGGGCGTGAACACGGTGTAAATCAGCCTTCAGTCTTGTGTCGGGATCCTATTGGTAGATTTATTCGCTTGCCAGCTATTCATGTCACTGCTCATGGGTGCTGAAGTAGTTTATGGCTGTAAGATGTGGGTATCGCATTCTTATTACTTTTCATCAGTCTTAGGAGCGTAGGCAGCAAATGAATGATGGAATTGCGGGACTGATGCGACCCGGGAAGCTTGGATGTGTAGCGTGTGGCATACGCAATCAGGAAACGCGATAAGTGGCTGTACACAAAGTTGTAGTGCAGACATGTCAAAACCCTGCACATTGTGCAGTCGCGCACATCGTGCAGTAGTCTCCGTGCGATGTGCAGTTTCTATTCCCCTACATGGAGGGAGAGAATCGCCTTGGAGGGGAACGCGACAGGGCTATACAAACCAGCAACAGCATATCAGCTTTTGTTTCAGTACGGGCACTGATTTGGCTGTGTCTGTGAATGAGTAATGATAAATAAAATGAGGAGTTCACAGATAACGAAGAAGATAAATTACGAATCATATAACATAATGGTTATAATGTTTTCCTCAGCCAACAATAATTATTTTAAAATGAAATGCTTTCATCAGCCCAGGTCGAGGTAATAGTGTTGTGACAGTTTAGATCAGATTAGTAAAGTTCTCAAAATATGATATTCGCCAGCGCTTATTTCTTAATCAATACTCTCACGGCAAAACGAACTTGACAATTGGGTTGTTTTGGAGTCTGCACTAACACAGCCATCAAAGATTAGACGACTTACGACTTTCATTTCATAAGCTGGTAAGTGATGAGAATATAGTGAGGAATACATGTGAGGCCCTTGAGGTTGTAAGGAGCGAAGAAAGCAATTATTTGCAAAGCGGAAAAAGTTTCTGGAAAAATATATAATGGCAAATTTTCCATCTCATGTCACTATATTATGCTAATATACTTACATCAATAAATCTTTAAACCTGACATAAATAGAATATCGTCGCTTCACAGCTTGTGAACTACACTTTTAATTTCTTTCAGTAACTCTCCCAACTTGTCGATACTTGCTCTCGATGTTCTCCATTTAAACTATATGCGAATTTAAATTCTAAGCTTAATTTATATCATTTATTAATATTAATGTTAATTTATATTGACATACAGCAAGGAAATCATTTCAGTGTAAAACCTTCACAATGTCCTACTTCATGTAATTAATTGGGAATATATTTTCTTCAACATTTGTGTACCGGTACCAATGATCCCAATAAATAATAATGCTTGACGAACAATGAAAGAATAGGGTTTATTACTTTAAAATAATTAGCACCTACTACGTAAAATGAAATACTTGTTCGTTTTTTGTTGTTTTGAAATTACTGCAATATTCTTTTTCTTCAAATACTAACTTATATAAAAAGCATATTAATTACTTATGCTTATTAGGGAAAACGCGGAAATTTTACTTGAAGCAAGTAGAGCGATCGGTTTGGAAGTAAATCCCGAAAAGACAAAGTATATGATTATGTCTCGTGACCAGAATATTGTACGAAATGGAAATGTAAAAATTGGAGATTTATCCTTCGAAGAGGTGGAAAAATTCAAATATCTTGGAGCAACAGTAACAAATATAAATGACACTCGGGAGGAAATTAAACGCAGAATAAATATGGGAAATGCGTGTTATTATTCGGTTGAGAAGCTCTTATCATCCAGTTTGCTGTCCAAAAATCTGAAAGTTAGAATTTATAAAACAGTTACATCACCGGTTCTTCTGTATGGTTGTGAAACTTGGACTCTCACTCTGAGAGAGGAACATAGGTTCAGGGTGTTTGAGAATAAGGTGCTTAGGAAAATATTTGGGGCTAAGCGGGATGAAGTTACAGGAGAATGGAGAAAGTTACACAACACAGAACTGCACGCATTGTATTCTTCACCTGACATAATTAGGAACATTAAATCCAGACGTTTGAGATGGGCAGGGCATGTAGCACGTATGGGCGAATCCAGAAATGCATATAGAGTGTTAGTTGGGAGACCGGAGGGAAAAAGACCTTTAGGGAGGCCGAGACGTAGATGGGAGGATAATATTAAAATGGATTTGAGGGAGGTGGGGTATGATCATAGAGACTGGATTAATCTTGCACAGGATAGGGACCGTTGGCGGGCTTATGTGAGGGCGGCAATGAACCTTCGGGTTCCTTAAAAGCCATTTGTAAGTAAGTAAGTAATTACTTATGCTTTACAAACCACTACTTTGTTAAGTGTAACTGAGTAAGCCTAAAGTTTCTTCTATTACAATTGTCAAATATAGACACTGATAATAATCGCGTTTTTTTTCCTTCTGCTAAGTGTGTTTGTAACGTCCGAATGCCTATTTAATCCAACCCTATAAGTGCAGAATAGATTATTGTACACCCCTCCAGCTAAGAACTGGTAAGAGCAACCCTTGAATGATTCAGTCTGCACAGACCGGCGATCCGCGCACATAACTGCACATTTAGATTCTGATTTCTGGCATGCCTGTTGTAGTGCCTGAAGAACACATTCTAAAGCATTGAGTGTAGATAAGAGCCATTTGCAGAAAATAATTATTGTTTAAAGTATCGTGAAATGTCTTGACTATCAGCTAAAGCTATATACGAGAGATGACAGGATAGGAGAGATTACGAGGGTTCTGAATTTCAAAGTTAACTTCATGTAGTCGTAGCGGAAAATTTTTCAATCTGATGTGATAACTAAGACCGTGACAAACATGCCAGCGCACTGGAAATGCTTCCCGTACGGTTCTTGGTTCGATCTAGAGATGAACAAAACTGCCGCTCTCGCTCGCTGTGTTCGTTACATTTGTCTTTCGATTCTCGTCTCGTCATTCTCGTGCGCTTCGAGTCTCGCTCATCATTCTCGAAATAGCATTTGGTCGGCGTGGAAAGATTTCATAACTGTGAATAACATACATCATTGAAATAAATAGGCTAACATTATAAATGTTTAAATGAGACAAAGACAAAACAGAGCAGTATCTTAGTCATCAAAATGTTCTGGTTCTATTATATGATATTACCTATGGTTATATAAATAGAAAAAAAACAATTCTCAAATAAATTTGCATTTCTAAGAAACATAAAACATAACGCTAATATCTTTTTACTTGAGATTGCACATTTGATCTCAAACATATGCAAAGAAAATTCCTAGCCTTTTAATAAGGGTCTAGTAATTAATTAAAGACAGGGGAACGGATTATTATACATTGAAAGGTAGAGATGATGTTTCAAATAGGCTACTTGATTATTTTACATATATAACAGTTGCCAAAGTAGATAAAAGTTCAGTCAGGTATAAACAACTGTGACGATTCAAGGCTGCTTGTCGGCCTGGTTGGCACAGTTAGTATAGCGCTGGCCTTCTATGCCCGAGGTTGCGGGATCGATCCCGGGCCAGGTCGATGGCATTTAAGTGTGCTTAAATGCCATCGAGCTGGCTCATGTAGTAGATTTACTGGCATGTAAAAGAACTCCTGCGGGACAAAATTCCGGCACACCGGCGACGCTGATATAACCTCGGCAGTTGCGAGCGTCGTTAAATAAAACATAACTTTTCAAGGATGCTTGACGTTCGGGAGTGATCAATCTCAACGTCTCGAAACACCTGCAAGCAGTCTTTATGTCGTGCACTGTCGTGCGGGTTCTCGGCTTTACAGGCGCTATTTTGCTTTCTCGATCGTTGTTCATCTCTAGTTCGATCCCTGCTCAGCATCTAGTTTAATTCTCGAGAAACAATGTGCACTGTTACCTATTAGTGTTAGTGTTTACAGACTGATGAAAGAAACCATCGGTATTAGTACAAGCAAGACAGAAGTCTTCAGTACAAACAAGGTTAGAGAACGATTCAGTTACAAAGTGTGTTTCAAAATGCCGAAACAAACAAAAGTGGTTAACTTTATATCAAAGTATGATGAGCATCTGGAGTCTATTAGTAAGGATATACTTCAATTCAATTCAATTCAATTCAATTTATTAAGCCATTAAACATACAGTGATAGGCTTCGTCACAATACAGAAGGGAGGCAAAAACATACATTTGAAAATACACATGTATTTGAAAACAGTAAAGTTTAAATAGAATGAAAACACAAAACATTTTGAAACTCTAAAATTAATGAAAACACTTCACTCTTAATGTAATATTTGTAACTAAATTAAGAGTCCACTGCAAGAATGATGGATGTCATTTGGAATACATTTTGCACTAGAAGCAATTGAAAGTTTGATATGCTTAGCGCTCAAAGCTTAACTGTGATTTTCCGATCATTACTGGACAATGACTATCAGTATTAATGCCATATTATAACTCTCTATGCACGTTCTTTATGTCTTAAGCTATGCATTGACAGTCTTGGTTCATTTTCGACAAGAAAGTGACATCCATCATTCTTGCAGTGGACTCTTCAAATGTAAATAAGTTTATTTATTAAAAAACAATTTCGTATGAATTTATGTTAAGAAATTCAGAGTAGAAAGGATTAATTAAAAGCCAATTATAAAATCTAGCTTTGAAACTATTGGTTGGTAACTTATAATATTGACTGGGAAGTTTATTATATAATTTCATCCCATGACAGAAAAATTTGTACTAGTTTTATGTAATCTACAGTATGGAATATTAATTTGTTCACTATTTCTAATTTCGTGATCATGTATATTGGCTACTAATGAGTAATAGTCTATATTTTGTCGAGTGTAAAGGACTAGGTCGTAAATATATAAATGTATGACAGTTAATATCTGTGATTGTTTGAAAAGAGGTCGACAATGTTCAAGATAGTTTGATTGACATAGAATTCTAATGGCTTTCTTTTGCAAAATCAAGACACTCTCAATTTTGCTACAACTTCCCCAGAAAATTAAGGCATACCTAGTTAATGACTGTTATGTGTAAACTTTGCAAAACTTCAATTTCATGTAAACTATATAGGCCTATACAGGTTAGAAGTGAAATAATCCTACAGATTGAAAGGGAAGATAGGGTACTCTGAAATTAATAGAAAACCTATGTATGATTAAATGCACTGTCAATTAGAAAATAAAGTTTGAAGTTTTTGTAGTCCGGCAACATCGCCGGTAACACACGCTTCTTGTGACACAGATTAAGAGGTCAACGATAACTCGTTGTGTCTCCCTAGATGAGCTGTTTCTACTGTATGACTGTATCTTTTAATGTTGTATTTCCTCAAAACTGATCTCGCAAAATCAGTGCAATAAAACTAAACACACTAGGTGCAATTCAATCAGATGCAATAAAATGAGGGATGACTTATAGTGATCGAACTTTAAATCTGTCAACAAGCCTATAAAAACGTCATGAACGATTTTAATATATTAATTAATTAATTATTTTAAATTAAAATGTAGAGGTCGTCTGAAGGTAATGCAGGCACTGTGCACTCTGTTTTCATTTTTAAACAGGTTTGATTTCCCGTTTAATAATGTGATATATAGTAGCATGACTTCCTCGTTCAGCTTGAGTTCTGTTGCTGCAGGCTGTTAACTAGTTCCATCCAATATGCAAATATTGATGGGTAACTTACAAGCTTAGCGCAGGGTGGAGATTGTCTTCTCTTGAGAACTTTCAATAGATACTGTGCTATATAGCCTAAATATAACAAATTTGTTATATCAGATAAGTGTTCACAATATCTGCGATCGTTCCGTTTGTAACATTAGAAAATTCGATCATGTAACATCGTCACTAGAATTGTTGTCTTGGAGTCCACTTAAAGAAAGAGGATTCTTCAACGCTCTCTTATTAATATTTAAAATCATCCACACCTCCACACCCTCTTACCTAGCATCTCGTTTCGTTTACCTTTCACTACCTCGAACTTCTCTCTATTCCTCTGCAAAGAACATCCTTCTACTCATCATCTTTCAGCATACCTATTCCACGCCTCTGGAATACTCTCCATGACCATGTCAGAGACTGTCGGACAATATCAAAATTCAAATTTAAATTAAAAAATCACATTCTAGTTCATGGAACTGCTTGTTGAACACCTGTCAAGTTTCGCAACTTCGCCTTAACCCATGACATATAGTAAATATTGTAACTATGCTGTTGTAAAATTGACAATTAATATGTAATGTATTTATTATTATTATTATTATTATTATTATTATTATTATTATTATTATTATTATTATTAGTATTAATTCTTGAAACTAATCATTGTAATCTATACTCATTTTGTTGTTATCTCTATTATGTAATGTGTACCATAGTTGTTCATTTTATTGCATTTTTTGTATTAGTATTCTATTTTTGTCAATTGCATATCTTTACAATATTAGGGGAGAGTCGGGTAGTATCGGACATCGGGTAATATCGGACAGTGAGTTTATTTCATCTACCACACGATGATAGTACCTGATTGACATGGTTACGTTTCTGTGATGTCGCATAGAAAAACGTAACCATGTCATTCAGGTACTACCATATGGTGGTAGATGAAAGAAACACACTGTCCGATACTACCCGACTCTCCCCTACTTATATTATTCCAGTCTCATTTATATGATTTCATTAATACATTTGTAATTCATTCTATTCAGTTGCCATTATTTTAATTATTTCACTGTATTAATTTTAATAATTATTTGTGTTATCTTACTTTGTTATGATTAATGTAGACTATTATATTATTTGTATTTTCATCTCATTCCCATTTTCTATCATTCATGCTCATCATCATTTGTTGTTTTGTTCTGTTGTGTATCGTGCTAAACAGTTATTGGCCTTGTGCTGTTGTTTTTCACGTTAATATTCTAAATAAATAAATAAAAATAAATAAATATAAATAAATATTATTATTATCAGTTATCAGTTATCACTATCATCATTGCTATCTCAGTTTTCTTTCTTTTTTCTTGTATTAGCTCGATGAGAGCTGTATAGCGTTCTTTCGACTCTGTTGACCCTCTATAGGGCTTTAACTTAATTTGTATCATTTTCATCAGTGTTTGTATTTCTTTTTTGTATTTATATGTGCTATCTGGTAGAATGGAAGAGAAGGCCTTATGGCCTTAATCCTGTTAGATTAAATAAATAAATAAATTATTATTATTATTATTATTATTATTATTATTATTATTATTATTATTATTATTATTATTATTATAAGTAGGCCTAAAAGTATGGAACAATGCTCAGGCTAAAGAAAGGAATATTTTACGTGAATATTAACTTTCAATCCTACAGAATTTATTTGTTGTGGTAACAATTGTTATCAGAGGAGAAAAATTCGCTCCGGCGCCGAATCGTTGTTACCATAACAGATAAATTCTGTAGGATTAAAAACTAATCTTCACGTAGATTCTTCGCCCAAAAGTGCATACATATACTGTGGAATCCCGACCACAAGTCACTGAATTGAGTGCGCTTATTGTATAATGGCAGTTGACTTAATATACAGTATGTCAACATATATGTCGAACATGGAGTAAGGCCACAAAGGGGAAAACACACCAGAGGGGGAATTCGATCCGGTGCTGTGGATTGAACTTCGGCGTAGCTCAGTGGTTAGAGCGCTTGGTACGTAAAACCAAGTACTCGGATTCGATTCCCGGCGCCGGAGCGAATTTTTCTCCTCGAATAATCAAGGAATATTTTGTTTTTCATTTATAAAGAGGTCCACACCTGTGGAGTAACGGTTAGCGCGTCTGGCCGCGAAACCAGGTGGCCCGGATTCGATTTCCAGTCTGGGAAAGTTACCTGGTTGAGGTTTTTTCCGGGGTTTTTCCTCAACCCAATATGAGCAACGCTGGGTAACTTTCGGTGCTGGACCCTAGACTCATTTCACCGGCATTATCACCTTCATCTCATTTAGACGCTAAATAACCTGAGATGTTGATAAAGCGCCGTAAAATAACATACTAGAATAAAAAAATTAATTTATAAAGATTGCGACAAGGAGTCTTTTAAATGACAACAGGATTTTGGATTCGTCAGGTTTTAAAATGCACAAAATCTTATTATATTTTTTACTATTTATAAGTTATTATTTTGTAAAAAATTATCTCAAATTTATGGTCCCAATGTTTGTGTTCATAATAAAGAAAATGCTTTAGTTAGTCCACCATTGTGGAATAACTGTTAGCGTGCCTGAGCATGAAAGGAGCGGGCCCGGGTTCAAATCCTGGTTAGGACAAGTTGTCTGGTTAAGGTTTTTTCTGGGGTTTTCCCTAACCCCATTAAGAGCAAATGCTGGGTAACTTTCGGCGCTGGACCCTGAACTCATTTCGCCGGCATTACCACCTTCATATTCATATGCAAGGTAACCACAGCAGTTGATAAATCGTTGTAAAATAACCCACTAAAAATGCTTTAGTGTGTAAATTTATCAATACTGATAATAAGGGGACTATGAAACGTATTACATAATCATAGACAAATGCTAATGAAAAACAGTTGACTTGCTTTCCCTGCTTGTGTGTTTTGTGATCTATCGTCTGAACTCCGCCAGTACAAATAAATAGATAAATAGATAGATAGATAGATAGATAGATAGATAGATAGATAGATAGATAGATAGATAGATAGATAGATAGATAGATAGATAGATAGATAGATAGATAGATAGATAGATAGATAGATAGATAGATAGATAGGTAGGTAGGTAGGTAGGTAGGTAGGTAGGTAGGTAGGTAGGTAGGTAGGTAGGTAGATAGATGAAATAGATGAATGAATGCATAAATAAATGAATACATAAATAAATAAATGAATACATAAATAAATAATGAACGAACGAATGAATAATTAAATAAAGAAGTAATTAAAAGATAAAAAAATGTTAATAAATGAAGTAAATAAATAAATGCATAAATAAGTAACTAAATACAAAAATAAGTATATTACTAAATAAATAAATAATAAAAAATTTAATAAATAAGGAAGTAAATAAGTAATTACATAAGCATATGAATAAATAAATAAATAAGGAAGTAAATACATTAATACATAAATAAGTAAATTAATAAATATTTAAAAAATGAAAAAGTTATAAGGAAATATATAAGTATGTAAATAAATACTTATATAAATAAATAAGGAAGTAAATAAATGAATAAATAATTAAAAAATAAAAAGTTACTATATAAGGAAGTACATAAGCATAAATGAATACATGTATAAATAAATAAGGAACGAAATAAATGTATACATAAATAAGTGAATAAATACATAAATTAATAAGTAAATTAATAAATAATTAACAAATAACAACGTTAATAAATCAGGAAGTAAATAAGTACATAAGTATATAAATGGATGCATATAAATAAATAAAGAAATAAATAAGGAAGTAAATAAATGAATACATAAGTAAATAAATACATAGATAAATAAGTAAATAATTAATCAAAAAAATAAAAAAGTTAATAAATGAAAAAGTAAATAATTACATAAGTATACAAGTGAATACATATATAAATAGATAAGGAAATAAATAAAAAGTAAATAAATGAATACATAAACAAGAAAATAGATACATAAATAAATGAGTAACAACAGTATTTCTTCTATGTGACAGTCATGACGAATCTTATAGAAGGAGAACGAATTGAAATACTGATGGTGATAGGAAGAAGGCCCAAAAAAGCTAAACGAAATGTATCCAGGACTAAATATTACTCATTCTACGGTTCTTAGATTCGCCACGATTAATAATGTGATAGAACCATTGTTATTCATTGTTTTCATTAGCTTTTCTTTATGATAAAACTGTTTAATGCATTACATTTTTATTCCGAAGTGGAAGGAAACATTATCGAGCAGGTATCAGAATTTTATTATTTGTAAATTCATAAAAGAAACGGCGAGAATTTATTTAAATATGACACATACATGAATACATACATTTTTAATGTTACTTTGTTGGTAATTATTTGATTATCTACGAGATGTAGGTCTATATCCGAATAACTGGCCTTCTAGTGTTACTAGTAACACATTTACACACTGTACCGTCTTGGTGGTGTAGTAACATATCAACTCGTCGACGGACGTGAGGAGAATCAGCAAGAGGAGCGATCACACGCGAAAGGGAAGGCACAAGCCCGCCGACGGCGAACGGGCTCTTCCTGGAGCGAAGATGCGAGTAACGGACGGACGACATCAGGTTGAAGTTGCATAACATTTCAGAATTTAGAGCAAACTTGTTTTTATGGACTTTGCACAATTCCCGGCCTAGACTCGACTCCGGATCGTAGCAACGCATTCCTCCGCTCGCTGGCCTATGTTGCACAGGGATGTGAAACCAAGTCCTGGCAGGTCAGGCAGTACCCCGATTAGCGTTTACTTATTCTAGGATGCAATTAATTTTATCGACTATTTCGCTCATGTATCATCGCACCAATAGAATAAGAATCTGCATCCACACGAAGCCAACAATGAACTACAATCTTGTCGCACCCAGTGTTGCCAACTCGATTCTTAAAAATCCGCTAAGGTACAGAACAGAAACCACTAAATTGCTATACTGTCAATGTAAAAATAAGATTATTTTATCGCTGTGAGTGTTAAAGAAATCGCTAAATCCCTATATGAGCAATATAAATTTCATAAATTTTACCCGCTAAACTAACACTGAAAAACACTAGATCTAGCGGGAAAACCGCTGGATTGGCAACACTGGTCGTACCTGATGTGCAGATGTTAAATATTTTCATTCGTGTTTCCTTAACAATACAGTGAGCCATGATATTGCGTGATGGCCGTGCTAGCATTATGTATCAAAATTGCAGTGGTTTTATTAAATTTTGTCTTTGTGTTTAAATAGGAATTTATAAGCTTTGCCTAACATCTCTACTATTTTTATTGATTTTTAAGGTCCAGTAAGTTACTGAGATTAAAGAAATTTAGTAGGTACTTGGTTGTTACATCTATAACTTACCTATTTTAGCATCGATCACTTCATATAAAAGGCATACACTTAATTGACGTTTTATTTTATTTGGATAAACTTTTTCGCCCTAACTGTGAACGAAATATTAGGCCTAAACAGGCTTATCTTAATTTATAATAATATAAACTGTTTCTGTAGGTTATAAATTCTGTATTAGTATATTTGATAAATAATCTTATTCAAATATCACAGACTTCTCATCTTTTGTAATTCACTAAATGATAGTCCTATCACAGTATAGTATATACAGTCACGAAGCTCAATACTTAGGAAATATGCATCCATAGATAGTTGCTAACCACTAGGATCGCTACTATCATCTCATCACAGACAATGCGAAATGGTACCGGCACAGTCTGTTGTTCCTAGTACCCTCGACAACTCAAGCTTCGTGACTGCATATACTAGACTGTGGTCCTACTTCAGAATAAAATGTTATAACCTCAAATATTTGCTTCATTTTGATGCTTAACTGATTATATTTTCTACAGCTATTGTCAACTATTTATCCATGAACTTCGCATTATAGGAGGCCAACGTCATGCCGGCCAATGAAATATTAATAACTTACTAATAATACTTACTGGCTTTTAAGGAACCCGGAGGTTCATTGCCGCCCTCACATAAGCTCGCCATTGATCCCTGTCCTGAGCAAGATTAATCCAGTCTCTACCATCATATCCCACCTCCCTCAAATCCATTTTAATATTATCTTCCCATCTACGTCTCGACTTCCCCAAAGGTATTTTTCCCGCCGGCCTCCCAACTAACACTCTATATGCATTTCGGGATTCGCCCATACGTGCTACATGCTCTGCCCATCTCAAACGTCTGGATTTAATGTTCCTGATTATGTCAGGTGAAGAATAGCTACAATGCGTGCAGCTCTGCGTTGTGTAACTTTCTCCATCTCCTGTAACTTCATTCCTATTAGCCCCAAATATTTTCCTAAGCACCTTATTCTCAAACACCCTTAACCTATGTTCCGCTCTCAAAGTGAGAGTCCAAGTTTCACAACCATACAGAACAACCGGTAATATAACTGTTTTATGAATTCTAACTTTCAGATTTTTTGACAGCAGACTATATGACAAAAGCTTCTCAACCGAATAATAACACGATATTTATTCTGCATTTAATTTCCTCCCGAGTGTCATTTATATTTGTTAATGTTGCTTCAAGATATTTGAATTTTTCCACCTCTTCGAAGGATAAATCTCCAATTTTTATAGTTCCATTTTCGTACAATATTCTGGTCACGAGACATAATCATATACTTAGTCTTTTCGGGATTTACTTCCAACCCTATCGCTTTACTTGCAAGTAGAATTTCCGTGTTTTCCCTAATCGTTTGTGGATTTTCTGCTAACATATTCACGTCATCCGCATAGACAAGAAGCTGGTGTAACCCGCTCAATTCCAAACCCTCTGTGTTATCCTGAACTTTCCTAATGGCATATTCTAGAGCGAAGTTAAAAAGTAGAGGTGACAATGCATCTCCCTGAAATATTAGGCCTAAGTTAACAAATTAAATATCTTATTTAATAGTGATATATGTATATCTCCTTTTTATTAATGAATTATTTATCACATTCGCTACGAAATCTAACCTTTTCGGACAATTCATTCGCTCTACGTGTTCGTGAATTACCGACAAGATGAAAATTCTTGTGATATTGCCTCTGACAGTTCTTTAAAAACGCAGATACTTCTATTTTGTCTAGAGTCTTTCAAAAATCACTTCAGACTTTAAAGCCTTATAAATATGCCAGATTCGCTCCGAAATAATGACTCCTATTTTTCTTGTGTTGACCTGTAACGTCTGAGCCGTATGTCAGTGGCGTTGTAGTGAAGGCTGAATCTTCACGCTAATGTTCTGTTAGTTTGTTTGTCGTGTGACAGATAATGACAGCAGGGGAATCTACCAAAATGGCATCTGACACAGAGGTGCGTAAGAAACATAAATGTGTTATTGAATTCCTCACTTCCGAAGAAATTGCACCCATTGGTATCCACCTACGCTCGTTGAAGGTGTACGGAGGCCTTACAGTAGATGCGAGCACAGTGAGACGGTGGATAGTGCGTTTCAACAACGACGAAAATGACAGTTTTTTTGGCATAGGCGAGGTGCGATTCTTTTGGATGCCTTGGATCTTTGAGAAACTGACAATTCTGAACGCTACAAGTAGACGATGTCTAAGCTGAAAGTCCGAATTTCCAAATTCAGACCAGAGAAGGAAACCTTTCGCTTGCAACACGACCATACTAGTTCAGGCCCCATATCAGTTTCGCGACCATAGAGCACGTTGCAAAATTTATCTGGGCTGTCCTACCATATCCACCGTATATTCCGGATTTAGATTTCCATCTCTTTGAGCCTATGGAAGATGGAGTACGTGAGCAACATGCTGTCATCGTAGCTGTAACAAAGTGGCTTGCCTCTGCTGGTTCAGATTTTTACGAGCACGGCATACAGGCTCGCTGGCAAAAATGCGTAACGAATGGTGGTGACTATGTGGAAAAATAACTGTACGTAGCTGAAATCTTGCTCTATTAACTGTTTTATTATGCTCGCTGTATCTTTTGTAGTTTCCATGGAAATAAATAGAAGGCATTACTTTTGGAACGACCCTCGTATTTGAGGTAGAAAAAAAAATATCACTCTGTTGGGCCAACGTTGTGGTTTTTCATTTGTTACTCTTTGAATTTCCATAGTTGCCATTTTGTTGATTGGAACATTAATGATTTTATTGGTACTGCTACAAGAATTTTGAAATTTCAAGTCATGTTTCTATCATTAAATGTTTGGATACAGCTGATCTTTTATGAAAGCAATGGGAGTCATCATGGTTTGAGAAAAGATGCTGTTTTGATCTAGGCCTATTTATGCTTGCAGAGATTCAACTTAAAATCATTGGCTGGACAATGCTCTCTGTACTTCTTCATAATGGCAGAATTAACACACATATTGTAGAATTTGGCTTGAAAATTATCCACAAGTTTTAGTTGGTTTTTAACGATGTCGTATCAACTTTTTTGTTTGAAATATCTGAAGAAATAACACACACATAGAAATAAATACCAGGTTATTTAGCGTTAAGAGGTTAAGTACAGCTTACAGCAGTAAAATTTTGGAAATATTCAACATTTTTTCCCTCCATTAGTAACTGAAGAATATTGCTCGAGAACCGTTTAAGTGTTGTGTAAATATTTTTAATTTAAATATGTATTGTATTGATTAAGGCTGGTTGAGTGGAAGAGAAGGCCTTATGGCCTTAACTCTGCCAGCGAAAATAAAACATTATTATTATTATTATTATTATTATTATTATTATTATTATTATTATTATTATTATTGTTATCTTGTACAGTAATGAAAATTAGTATATGTGAAACACTGTCCTTCTGCTATATGAAAAAAAATATTTTTACGATTGAAAAAAAATTATTTACACTTTTTTCTTTTTTTTTCAAAATTCACTTCACTGTGCAGTGATGAAGTGTTTCCCACATAACTCAAAGACTATCCATCGTTCTGTGATGAATTTTTTGTGTGTATTTATGCCTGTTATATCTACAATATGATGCAAGATCACTTCTCTATCTTTGATAGATTGTCTGATAAAAATAAATTCATTTTAAAATGGTGAAATATCAGTATTTTCTTCTAATACAAAATAAAGAAATATTATTTATTAAGGAATATAGTTGAAAAGGCATGATATTGTAAACATGAGTTTCAGCAATAAAATAAAAGAGAGAGAACATGACTAAATTAACAAGTTTATGAGTTATGAGGGAAAAGCTTCATCACTGCACAGTAAACTGCCACCATTCTGAATTTTGAAAAAAAAAAAAAATATATATATATATATATATTTTAAATCGTAAATTTTTTTCATATAGCGGAAGAACAGTGTTTTACACATACTAATTTTCGTTATTGTACAAGATACAGTAATGGAGGAAAAAAATGTTGAATATTTCCAAAAATTTTGCTGCTGTAAGCTGTACCTAACACATTAATGGATTTGGTGATAGTGAAGTAGCATTTGGCGTGATGAGACGGAGGTGTCTCCATGGATTACCTGACATTCGGCTTAGAGTTGGGAAAAACCTCGGAAGGAACCCAACCAGGTAATAAGCCCAAGAGGGAATCGAACTCACGCAGTCCTGGATCAGCAGGCAAACGCGCCACCGCCTCAGCTACTCCGCCAAGAAAGTTATTCTAAACAAATTCATAATTGAAATTATTTAAATAAATATGAATATTAAAAATAATATCAGTACAATAAATTCGGGTTTTAATCCCACAAAGTCTTCATAATTTTAACATCTCTGTATAGTGTGGCTTCGCTTCGTAATTATCGTATCAACGTAATTGTGGCTGCATTGCACCTGTTTATAAACCCCTGACTCTCAACATATCGTTCGTATAGATTGTACAGCGTTGTATGTAATGCGGACATAAAATTACGGATCTCTCAAAGAGGATACCGTTCTACAACACAATACTCCACATGTACTGTAGCTTTATATACGTGTTAGAAGCTCGTTTAGAAATGTCTGGATAAAGACAGGAGCCTATTAAAATTATAGAAATAGCTTTTCTCTGAATCCCGGATAGTGAAGAAGCTGTCTTGCGCATGCTACCATTTTGTCTGCATGTCTCTGTGTGTACGGCGATTTCTCCTGAACTACGGTACAACTCCAATTCTGTTTAAAATCCTTCACAGAAAGAGCCCACCTCTTTTGGTTTACCAAGGTTGCAGGCGCACTAGAAAAAGACCCATAATCACGATAGTACTACAGTCTACTACGAGTATATACAGTCACGAAGCTTGGGATGATTTTTTGCATTTCTCGCGATAGTTGCTAGCCGCTTGGACCGCTGTGAGTACTAGGAACAGTAGACTGTGATCGTGTGCCATCGTGATCTAATACAGGCCGTAAGGCAGACAATGTGATTCGCTTAACCCGATCACGAAGGGCGGCGTTTCAACCATATAAATTAGTTGGAATGCATGAAGAGTCACCTATATTTCTCTAAAATGTAGTGTAATTGCATTAATAAAATTTAAAACAGTGATTATGAGACACTTCAGACATAATTCACTTGCGGGTTAAGGTGTAATATTATTTTTGGTGTGAAAATTATGTTGTTCTTATGTGTAATACCTGCCTTTATTTCGATTAAATATTGCGAAATTCTTGTACATTCATTTATGCACAATTCCATAATTTTGAGTTGCACCGCATGGATATTTAGATATGTTGAAATTATAGGTTATGTTTACTGTAGCAGTTGACCCTTTCTAATTTCATTGGTCTCCAATGCCCTGTCATTAGATATGTTATGTCAAATGGAAATTATAGGTTATGTTTACTATATTTAACTTATATTGTTTTTTATTAGACCTCAAAATAGCTTCCATTCTAAACTTAAAATGTTGATGCGAACGGATTATGTTAAGATGTAAAATTTCTTCACATTAAAATAACACAGTTTTGTAATTATTTCTGGAACATATTATGCAACAAGAAGTAAACGGAGCTTATGGACACATTACACTAAATAAAGCTTAGCAATGATACGCAATAAAGTTATAATATTTCATTGAGCTCCAGACACTGAATTAGAAAACCGAACATATATTACGGCCTGGTCAAGATCGAAAAGGCCGTGCCGTATTTCGCACAAGTTGTGTAAACTGTGAAATGTTCGATATCGGTTGTAATAAATGTAATTAACTAAAATACAATTAATTTGAATAATATGGGACAAGGAGACGTTTGTAGTACCTACTACAAATTGTAAGAAAAAGAGGTTAGAGTTATCCTTCTTCCGAAAGATCCAGGAAAGTCAGTTTATAAAATATAATATATATTTTATGAAAATAATATATAAACCTTATGTATTTCATATTTCAATAGTGTAAGAAAGATGTTAATTTTTTCAAAAGAACACGATATCGAAGGTACAACACATTTTATCGTCTGCTAGGAAAAGGGTCTGTGATGAGGCGATAGTAGCGATCCTGGTGGTGAGCAACTATGTATGTTTGCATATTTAGTAAGTATTGAGCTTCGTGACTGTATATATTAGACCAGGCCTGCAGAAACACCGCTCAACGAGCGCGCGCGCTCCTTCGGAGCGGGAGAGAGGTGTTTACTGCTCGCCGAATCGGAGAGGAAGATACGTCAGAATGACATAGACTTGCTATAGGTAGAGAAGAGGGAAACGACCACTCAGTTATCTAGTGGAGTGCAGTGTGTAGGCCTATTCTCAGTAACTGTTTCACGTTGCTTACCTACTGCTACAGTACAGCATGGAGGAATCTAAAAGACGGAACATAACATTTAACATTTAACGATTTACAGCTCGAACTTATTGATCTTCAATGTCACCTAAGGGCTAAAGATCGTTTGAATAATACTACTAGCCTGGTTGAGTTTTACAAGACTAAACATTAGCAATAATATCCACGATTACACAGGCTGATTGTGAAAATGATTGCTATATTTGTGAGCAACTGTTTTCTATAATCAACTTAAATAAAGGCAGGCATCGAACATCTGTAACTGATGTTTCATTACGATCAGTAGGCTACTGTTCCTTTCAGCTGCCAACAACATAAAACCTCATTTTGATGTACTGATAAATAAAAATATAACAAAATGATATTGTACATTTAAGTAGCTATAGAATTTCTATTATTTCTGTAAAATAAATATTTCTTTACTAATTAATAATACTCCAAGATAGTTTTGCAAACACTGAACGGGAATTCATTTCATAAGCACTCGTAATAGTACTTCCTTTTGTGTATATTTTGTACGAGATCACCCCTTCTTCCAGTCCATCCTTATACAGAGCGCAGCTAATATCTGCATTCCGCTCATGAGCTGTGAGCCGGCTCGGAGAGCGCAAACCTAGTGCAGGCCTGTATTAGACTGTGGTGCAACTCCAATTCTGTTTAAAATCCTTCACAGAAAGAGCGCACCTCTTTTGGTTCACCAAGGTTGCAGCGCGATGCAGGCGCACTTGGAAAAAGACCCATAATGACGATAATAGTATAAATCAGTACGCAGTGTTATACGAGCATAATGTAACATTTCGATCACATAAACAACAACCTAGTATGTACAAAAAAAATTAACACTTAATTCCAAATAAAGCAATTTCCCCGAAACTTCTGCAAACACATCGTAAGTCAAGGCATGGATACTAACTTCACAAGAAGAGATTTCTCTTACGTCAGACATTTGTTCGGTATCAAGATATTAAAATGTTTCTTCGCTCTGCTGTAAAATTGATTTTTTGATATACAAGGTTGAGTATATTGAGTATCGTACAGTCAGTGAACACAAATTTGTGCAATTGACGAAGTCAAATAATGCATAAAAAATAAAAAAACAGAGACATAAAAAAAAAACAAAATTGTATCAGAAACACTCAACAACATTCACATTAAAAAACTCATTAATATCATAAAAGGGTTTGCTGATCAATCAACCAGAGACAAGTCTGTTAAAAGACTTCCTTTCCAGATTGAAAACATGTGTCGGAAATTTATTTGCAATTTTTAAAGACATAATAAAATAATATTGAAGAGTCCACTGCAAGAATGATGGATGTCATTTGGAATACATTTTGCAGGAGAAGCAATTGACAGTTTGAAATGCTTAGCGCTCAAAGCTTAACTGTGATTTTCCGATCATTACTGGACAATGACTATCAGTGTTAATGCCGTATAACTCTCTATGTACATTCTATATGTCTTAAGTTATGCATTGACAGTCATGGTTCATTTTCGACAAGAAAGTGACATCCATCATTCTTGCAGTGGACTCTTGAATTGTTCATTGTTTTGGTTAGCCTACACTTAGGTACGGTATATCAAAAAGGTCACGGTTTTTGGTGTTGTATACGTGAACTATATTCCTGTGTGTCAACATTTGTGAATTATCTTTGACAAAATTTTAGGGCTTGATAAATATACAGTGATGTTAGTTATTACTTTTTTATTCACAAATAACGGTCTGCAGTGTACCTTCATCGATGAATTTGTTATAATACTAATAGTTTTTTTGTAGCATGAGAAACTTATTAATATGAGTACTATTACCCCATAAAAGTAGTCCGTAAGAAAGTATACTATGAAAATAAGAAGAATGCTGTCAAAAAATCTGAAAGTTAGAATTTATAAAACAGTTATATTACCGGTTGTTCTTTATGGTTGTGAAACTTGGACTCTCACTTTGAGAGAGGAACAGAGACTAAGGGTGTTTGAGAATAAGGTTCTTAGGAAAATATTTGGGGCTAAGAGGGATGAAGTTACAGGAGAATGGAGGAAGTTACACAACATAGAACTGCACGCATTGTATACTTCACCTGACATAATTAGGAACATTAAATCCAGACGTTTGAGATGGACAGGGCATGTAGCACGTATGGGCGAATCCAGAAAAGCATATAGAGTGTTAGTTGGGAGGACGGAGGAAAAAAGACCTTTGGGGAGGCCGAGACGTAGATGGGAAAATAGTATTAAAATGGATTTGAGGGAGGTGGGATATGATGGTAGAGACTGGATTAATCTTGCTCAGGATAGGGACCAATGGCGGGCTTATGTGAGGGCGGCAATGAACCTCCGGGTTCCTTAAAAGCCAGTAAGTAAGTAAGTAAGTAAGTAAGTAAGTAAGTAAGTAAGTAAGTAATTAAGGCAACTCTAATGTAATTCTTCGGAACATACATTTTCAAATTTCGCAGAAGAAATATTACTCCTGACAATTTTTACAGACAAAATCAACATGGTCTGCCCAGGTAAATGTAATACCGAGAAGTTTGATGTTCAACATCATCGATTTGCTTTAATACTAAATACAAATTACATCTTCATATATCAGATATACACTTTTTCTTTTTCTTTTATGAGCTGTAATATTTTTAGGGCTGATAGTGTTCCTAACAAACTTACTAATATAGTTTTACTCTCCTCTTAAAGAAAAATGAATAGTATTCTACAAACGGCTCTGATTAGAGTTGTGCCTGCAGCATAGTGACTAGTGGATTTACATGAAGTTTATTTATTCAGAAGTCGCCCTTTCACCTTCATATGGGCTATTCAATCTCATATCGACCGAAATATAGAGAAAATTGACCTTGCAACTTTTAAATACAATGAAACTTTTTCTGTCCGTAGACAACTCTGATACAATACTTTGTGCAAAGTTTGAGGCATCAGAACTTCAGAGTGTTGAAATTAAAAATATTTAAATTTATCGTATTTTCACAAAATTAGCAACTTTAAACTGTTGTGGCTCCGAAACCCTTTCACCCAATCATCAAAATCATGGTTTATTTTGATGCTGAAAAGTTAAAGTTTATATTGACATATAAACAGTTTTTCTTACTTTTTATGGAAATGGAGAAATTTAGATTTTTCTTCATTAAGACGCCTTTGCCCACGAAAAAATATTTTAAAAATATATGGTTAGATTCCACATTGAAAGTACAAATAAACACATATTTTTTACTGGTGCACCGTTGATAAGAAAGTATTGAAAATATCAAATAAAGAAAATAAATAGTACGCGGTGAACTAACCAGCTGACTGTGAAGCGGGAGCTAGCCGAGGGATGCAAGCCCAGGAGACATAAACACGTGGTGTTTCGTCTAGTAGCGCATAGCTGGGCTAGCTTTATCACAGGTTTTCATAAACGCAGGAGTAAAATGACGCCCAATGCTCGCTTATCTTCAGCTCTCGGCCAGTGCGTGCGGTGCTGAGCCGTTCAAGTCCAGGCGTGTGAAAATAATTTAATACCTTCGAAACTTATTGCCGTGACACTAAGAAAACAATGCCGAATCCCTCTTAATAATTCAAGGTTTTTCCTCAATATTTTTTTACGTTTTTAGAAATGGGCAAAAAGCCTAAAATTAAGTAAAATTAGATTACCCCTCTCTCTGTATATAATAAAAACAAGGATTACTTCTTAACATAACCTACCAAATGTCAGCTTCAAAATGAACTCCCGTTCAATGTTCTGCAGTGAATGGTTCCAGAGTTCTGAGCGCTGAAAGAGGCTTGTTTAAAAAAAAAACGCTAAATTTGTCGCTCAACAATACGAAAACCGTTTGACTTTCGATAGCATAATTTTGCAAATGCACTCTCCTAAGCACCTTGTATAAATAGGGAAAAAATTAGAGTAAAAAAAATTCGAGATTTTTTACTGATCGATTTCATTTATGGAATAGCCCATATGTACCTGAGTAATTTATTGTAGCTTGTCTTTAGAGTTTCAGTGGAAATTTTGGCCCAGCAGGCAGCGACATTATAAATGCGTGAAGCACTAATTTTGTAATAACTTGCGATACGTTTAAAGTTTTGGCCGTTTTCAATTCGACCAATAACTGGATGGAGAATAAAGCCCAAGAGGCATATATGAGAAATCCTCTTCATCTGAAAGTAAGTGGAGCTAGCCACGTGGCGCTGGAGATCGTTCTGACAACGATGTGATTTTCTAAGATAGGAAGATAGTTCGTGACCGGCCTCGTCGATAGCTGCCGACGAAGGTGAACCACTATTCCCATTCATTAGAATGTGTAATGACATGAGTAGACACAGCTCAGGGGGAGCAACTGAAACAGCAGAGGTTTTGAAGTTTTATAGTGCGTCGAAACACACACGCCCGGCACGTAATACTCACTCCACCTGTGTAATTTTGAATACAGTCTGAAGCGCAAAATACAACGAAAATTCATTTCTTAGTGAAATGTTCAGCATCGTCTTTACATGCGGGAGACAAGGGATGGAATGCCGGCAATGGAGAAAGCTGGGATTATTATTATTATTATTATTATTATTATTATTATTATTATTATTATTATTATTATTATTATTATTATTATTATTATTTGAATTTTAGGGAGAGGCATATGACCTAGCACTGCGATCTTTTACGATCTATTGCGCTAACCTTCAAGCTAGGAGCATTCCCAAACTCACACTGGCAGACTACACTAAGGTTCACTGCTTACTCAGGTTTCGAACAAGCTATCCCAATCGTCCCTAGACCAGCCCCCTCTGGGCGTCGCCAGCCGTCTTTCGGGGAATGCTACGGAATGATGACGAAATGGAGAAATGTTGACGGAATGATGCAAATGCCTAATATGGAGAAAAGGGAGAATCCCGAGAAAGACTCCAAATGCGATCTTGTCCGTCACAAGTGTCACTATGGATTTTTCAATGAAAAATTTCAGGCCTGACCGGAATTCGAACCCGGACCGCCTGCTTGACAGGCTGGAGGTATTACCTCTCAGCCACCACAAGGAATTATTATTATTATTATTATTATTATTATTATTATTATTATTATTATTATTATTATTATT
Source organism: Periplaneta americana (assembly GCF_040183065.1). NCBI lineage: Eukaryota > Metazoa > Arthropoda > Insecta > Blattodea > Blattidae > Periplaneta > Periplaneta americana. The sequence continues at coordinate 194,575,607 of NC_091119.1, read as the reverse complement.
ATTATTATTATTCATTGCTAACTCAGTTGGCGTGTAGCCATTTGCGTCTGTGCCTACTTTTTGACGGCTATGATGAAGAATCTTGTTCTAAGGTTGGGGCACCCAATAATTCGGATTCTGGTAATCTCGTATAATAGGATGAGATGAATAATTTCAAGGGAAAAATTGTTCCGGGGCCGGGTATCGATCCCGGGATCTCTGATTGAACGTACCAGCGCTCTTACCAACTGAGCTACCCGGGAACTCCACCCGACACCGTCTCAACTTTTCCATTTATATCCACACAACTCGCGTGGGCTGACGAAACTCCAGAGACCCACATCGAGTGCACACAATCTCTGTGTGACTTAGAAATTATTCAAATCTGCTTTACATGGAGCATTACCTGAAACACTAGATTTGCAGGATGAGATGAGTATGGAAGTAGGTTTGATGGATGAAGATGAATATGTTAATACCTTGGTCAAGGGCCGAAAGTTATCCAGTATTATTTTGGACCAGGCAACTTGTCCCAACCAAAATTCTATTCCGGACCCGTTAGTTTCACAGTCAGACACGTTGACCACTACTCAAAAGCGACGGTATTATTATTATTATTATTATTATTATTATTATTATTATTATTATTATTATTATTATTATTATACTTTCCTTTTCGAGGACTGAACGCGGAACGTGTCCTTACACTTAGACATTATTTGAACCATTGTGAACCCTATATGCGATAATTGTCCAAGTCCGATAGGTGTCTGGATGGCATTTCTGAATCAAACGTTGATAGGCGGGCCATCCTGTTTCAGCCCTGATAGAGCGAGGTCCCATTTTCAGACGAGGCTCCGGAGTTTCAAGCCCTTCTTTTATATATATCCGAAACCCGTACTATTTCCAACGCTTCAATCTAGCCTATTTCTAACTATTTGCAGTTGATAGATGAAATGAGAGAGGAGGTGGAGAGTTTTGATGGAATGACAGAGTACCCCCCAGAAAAAGCCTCTACACTGTCTGCTTTGACAACCACAAATTGCATCACGACCTGCCAGGGATTGATCTTATGCCGCCTAGATAGAAGACCAGCGGCTTAACAAGCTAACGCTATTCTTACCTGCACACCTACCTCCCTAGTTACCAACTTGAATGTCGCCACAGAGCTACAAAAATTAAGGCTAAGTTCATCATGCCACAATTTTACTTTTTCTTTGAAAACAGCAGCAGACTCAATTAACAGGGAAAGCCCTGGTGCCGGTACCTGTCGTTTAACCTACATCTGCTAGCGTGAAACGGTTCTGAAGTCGCTAAATGATCAAAGTCTTCCATATGTAATTACTAGAGACCCACCGAACGGCTACATAATGATGGTCGGTCGAGTGAGCGACTTTTCAATGGGAATGGAGGTACCTCCGTCTGCTCTGGGTCGGTTCACACAACCGCCGATGGCAGGACGGCTCCGTAAGGTCAGTCTGCAGAGAAACACGCGGAAAACTCGTTCGTTGTACTTCTGTTTATGTATCAAGTGTTGGCGAGGAAAGGATTGCCTCTCGGTGAATCCGGGATCTGTTGCACACTCCTGTTAGAAGTGTCATCAAAACTGCAGCAGTGAGAATTGAAGGGTTCAGAGCCATAGTGGGCCAAGCGCCATCTATTAAAAACGGAGAAAGCAAGAGTTAAATTTAAGCGAATACCATAGTTTAATGAAGATTCACATATCATTTGTGTAAATGTCCGATTATTAAAGAGTCCTCTGAAGATAAGTATTTAGGCATAATTTTCGATAATAATTTAAAATGGAACCAACACATTAATTACCTTTGTAATAAATTACGTAAAATAGTATATTATTTTGTTTTATTGAGGAATTACTTGTCAATAAGTTTATTACGTACAATATATTTAACTTTATTTCAATCGGTAATTATGTTTGGAATTATAGGATGGAGTAGCTCATTTAAATCCAATTTTAATCCTCTTTATTTATTACAGGAGAAAATAATTAAAATATGTCTTCATAAACCTATTGATTTTCCATCTCAAAATTTGTTTCTAGACTTTAATGTACTTAACGTAAGACAAATTTATTATATTGTATTAATAAAATTCATACATAAAAATCGAAATAATTTTCAATTGTATTCTCATAGTTATGAAACAAAAGGTATGAATTCTTTAAGATTGTTTGAACCAAAATGCAACACTATTACAATATTTAATCATAGTAGTAATTTAGGCCCAAGAATATATAACAACTTTATATTTAAATATCCTAATCTTGTCAATTCGAATAGTTCTAGTATTAAATTTAAAAAGTTATGTATGGATTTTATAAAAATTGAAAAATTGTAAATTTAAATTTATATACTGTAATTGCAAATTGTATTGTATAATTATTAATTTCAATTCAGGAATCCGCCCCTGAGCACGAGTTCTACTCTTTCAGGGGCGAGCTAAAGTTTCTCTGTATGTTTTATATTTTATGTTACAATTATTAGCAAAAATAATAAATAAATAAATAAACAATTAAATAAATAAATAAATAAATAAATAAATAAATAAATAAATAAATAAATAAATAAATAAATAAATAAATAAATAAATTTAGTTTTAATGTTTAGACTATACTTTATATTATGAAATATTTAAAGCCTGAAATCCCATAAGGGCAACGGCCTCCTACAGGAGAGTGTAGGGTGAGCTGAAGGTCTACTACACTTGGGGAGCCAGTCCAAGAGAGCTTACACTTTACTTACAAACTAAACACATGGACAAATTATACCAACTAAACACGAAAAACAATACAGACTAAACACATAAATTATGCTAACTAAACATCCACAAAAAATATGCAAACTAAACACATAAATTATAATCTGAACACAATTGTCCACACTAAACACACGATAAAAGAAAAAAAAAAGAAAAAATTACACAAACTGAGCACATACATAGTCTTAACTCACACACAAACTAAATATACAAAAACCTATACCAATTGCAAACATAAATTGTACAGCCTAAACACACAAACTATCTAAACTAAACGCACAAAAACGATACAATTGAACACAAAAATTATATTAACTAAATACATGAACTATACCACTATACACGGAGTCAAACTATTCAAACTAAAACACACAAAACCATACAATTGAACACAAAAATTATACTAACTAAATACATGAACTATACCAACTATTCACGCAGTCAAACTATTCAAACTAAAACACACAAAACCATACAATTGAACACAAAAATTATACTAACTAAATACAAGAACTATACCGACTATACACGGAATCAAACTAACCAAACTGGCACACACAAAAATAACATACTTTATATTACTTGCTATATGTTTCCATTTAATTATGGTAATAACTTCAAAATAACCCTTGTTGTCTATGGTTTTAGTAAATGGTGCTTGGCCCACTATGGTTCAGAACCCTTCAATTGTGGTCGTATTAAACTGCTTTGACACAAATTTTCTCAGAGTGCTTCTGTTTTGGGAGATTTTTATATCTGCATTGTGTTTTGACCTTTTGACTCTGTGCCAAATGCAACCAAACCGATGCTGCTGTCTTTTTTATAACATGGACAACTTCCAAAATCACCATTAAAAAAACATTCTTGATGAGTCGTACCGTAAAAGCGAGGTTAAATACAGTGTTACTATAAATGATCTTTCCGATTACAAACTTGAATAACTATCGTTAGGAGACACTTAGAAACATGATATTGGTATCAATGGAAAGAGAAACTCAAATATTTTTCTATTATCCATTCGGTTAAATCACATGTGCTACTCTTAAATCAGCAAAAATTAGAAAACATGAAATTGGTATCAACAGAAACATAAACTCCAACAATTTTTTAATATTTTCACTGGAAAACATGAAACATGAAACAGAAAGAGAAACATTTGGTAAGTAAGTCACATCTGCTCAATGTGAGCTCCTTGTGTCACACGACACACATCAAGTCTGTAGTCAATTTCTTGCCATACACGTTGTAGCATTGGACCATCCACCAGTGCAAAGGCCTCTGTGATGCGGACACGAAGATCCTCAATGGTAGGTGGTAATGGTGGCTGATACACTTGTTTTATAAAATCCCACAGAAAAAAAATCACAAGGAGTGAGGTCGGGGGAACGTGGAGGCCAATGAAAACATTTCCGTATCTGCACATATCAGCCAGAACCTCAATTAGAGGAATATGTAGCATAAATTGAAAGTGATTTTACTGAATTTCTGAGTTAGTTAGATACGATGCATAAAGAAGAAATTATGTCATGGCCTCCTTGCTACAGAATATGCGACGCCCGAATAGCTTTATAATGACAACAGAAATAATCTAGTAGGCTGTGATCGGAAACGAGAACAGTAAAGTTAAATTCACGTTCCTGTTCCAGGGCTCCGGCAAGCTTCTCGTTAATTGTGAATACTTACATTTAAACACAGTCTAGTATATACAGTCGCGAAGCTCAATACGTAGTAAATATGCAAACATTAGGTAGTTGCTCACCACTAGGATCACTAATATCGTCTCATTACAGGCAATGCAAAATAGAACCGTCACAGTCTATTGTTTCTAGCACCCTCAAAACTCAAGCTTCGTGACTGTATATACTAGACTGTGATTTAAATATATGTACTTTAACAATTTTTTCGTTCACGTTGTCGTTTCCGTTCCCGGTTTATTGTGGACCAGTCCTCAATTCCCACTTGGGATGAGAATCTGATTGGGTTTTCCCGAAACATAAGGCGAATGTCAGGTAATCTATGGCGAGTCCCAGGCCTCGTCTCTCCAAGTGCTATCTCGCTATCTACAGTTCTGTCGACTCTAAATAACCTAGTAGTTGATACAGCTAAAAGGAACTACTTTATATTTAGAGTTGGTCCTCGCTAATTTCATATTTTGATACCCTCGATACTTAAGAGTATCGAGAGTAATCGATAGTTTTGAGGAAAGGATTGTACTTCTTCAATATGCTCTTTAGTTTTCATTGGGTTTTATTTATTTTTTTATCTTTTCCGTTGTTTCGCTGAAACGGAGTTCTTTTCCCAAAATTAGGCCTATCGATCATACTCGATACTCCGAATATCGACGGTACTGATGTATCGAAAGTATCGAAGACTCAACTCTAATGTATAGTTGTTAAGTAATATTAAGACAGTAAGCCTGCAGTGTCTCATCTTTTATAAACGAGAGACAGTTTCATCGCTAACTTTAGGTGATATCTAAGACAAGAATGCCTTACATGAATGTCTGCCAGACAACGTCGTGATTTAAATGTAAAGATGCAGACGCTGAGAATGGAAATTTTAGTTTCTGTGAAGTAGATTCCTAGAATACCTGGCGGTTATGTATGGTCTTCTTGTACGTGAAGACCAGTGGCGTAATGTAGGGCCAGAGGCAAACATTCTGTGCCAGGCGCTTCTTAACAGTGGTGGCACGTACTCCTTAGCAAGTTAAGAATTTAAAACAGTTTTAATCTACTTGAAGGATGAAAAACGTCATAAACAAATGGTTCTGATTCATTCTAGGACAGTTTTAAAGAATGATATCACCGGAAAGTTATGCTAATTAAATTGCTACAGTTTATAAGATATGAATTTCCATAATTTGTTATTATAGATACCTACTTTTTGCAAACCACACATTCGGGAAATAGTTTTTCATCTAATAAAGGCAAGTCTTTTATGTTTAAAACCCTTCTTGGTGAAAATATCGTAAATTTAAACTAGTGAAATAAAGGGAAATTTTTGTTTTTAACACGAATTTATTCGATGTTAGTGTTTTTAAGAGATATTTTGAACTAAATTTGAAGTACTCAAAGATATATTTATTGAGTGTCTTATGTGCGTGAATTAATACAATAAGCTTTGTCGAAACTAAGTTTCCTCAGCACTGTACTGTTGGCAGGCTTGACAGTGATTGTGGTTAGGTGATTTACGATTTTGTTTTAATTAGGTAGTGGAATTTTCATTAAAATATAATCTGTTTTGCATTGATATTTACCTACAAAATTTTGAATATAATATCCAAATCATATTTCAATACAGAATTTTGAATATAATATCAAAATCATATTTCAATACAGAATTTTGAATATAACATCAAAATCATATTTCAATACATAATTTTGAATATAATATCCTAATCAGATTTCAATACAGAATTCGGATATAACATTAAAATCATATTTCAATACAGAATTTTGAATATAATATCCTAATCATATTTCAATACAGAATTTTGAATATAATATCCTAATCATATTTCAATACAGAATTTAGAACATAATATTCAAATCATATTTCAATACAGAATTTTGAATATAATATCCTAATCATATTTCAATACAGAATTTAGAACATAATATTCAAATCATATTTCAATACAGAATTTTGAATATAATATCAAAATCATATTTCAATACATAATTTTGAATATAATATACAAATCTTATTTCAATACAGAATTTTGAACATAACATTCAAATCATATATCAATACAGAATATTGAATATAATATCCTAATCATATTTCAATACAGAATTTTGAATATAATATCTTAATCAGATTTCAATACATAATTTTGATTATAACATTCAAATCATATTTCAATACAGAATTTTGAATATAATATCCTAATCATATTTCAATATAGAATTTTGAATATAATATCCTAATCAGATTTAAATACAGAATTTGGATATAACATTCAAATCATATTTCAATACAGAATTTTGAATATAATATCCTAATCATATTTCAATACAGAATTTTGAATATAATATCCTAATCAGATTTCAATACAGAATTTGGATATAACATTCAAATCATATTTCAATACAGAATTTTGAATATAATATCCTAATCATATTTCAATACAGAATTTTGAATATCATATCCTAATCAGATTTCAATACAGAATTTGGATATAATATCCTAATCATATTTCAATACAGAATTTTGAATATAATATCCTAATTAGATTTCAATACAGAATTTGGATATAACATATAATATAATATCCTAATCATATTTCAATACAGAATTTTGAATATAATATCCTAATCATATTTCAATACAGAATTTTGAATATAATATCCTAATCATATTTCAATACAGAATTTTGAATATAATATCCTAATCAGATTTCAATACAGAATTTGGATATAACATTCAAATCATATTTCAATACAGAATTTTGAATATAATATCCTAATCATATTTCAATACAGAATTTTGAATATAATATCCTAATCGGATTTCAATACAGAATTTGGATATATCATTCAAATCATATTTCAATACAGAATTTTGAATATAATATCCTAATCATATTTCAATACAGAATTTTGAATATAATATCCTAATCAGATTTCAATACAGAATTTGGATATAACATTCAACTCGTATTTCAATACAGAATTTTGAATATAATATCCTAATCAGATTTCAATACAGAATTTTAAATATAATATTCAAATCATATTTCAATACAGAATTTTGAATATAATATCCTAATCATATTTCAATACAGAACTTTGAATGTAATAACCAAATCATATTTGAGTAACTTTATGTTTAAATATAAACTACTACTACTACTACTACTACTACTACTACTACTACTGCTACTACTACTACTATTCCTACTACTACTGCTACTACTACTACTATTCCTACTACTACTACTACTACTACTACTATCCTACTACTACTACTACGGCTACCGCGACCGCCGCCACTACTACTACTACTACTACTACTACTACTACTACTACTACTACTATTTGCTTGGAATGGTTGCTAACCAAAAGAATACTTGCAATTCCAAGAAATTGCAGCTAATATTTTGTTCTGAATGTGGCATAAATTGTTCTGGATAAAAGAATTTCTAAATTTCGCCACTGATAAAAGAACTCTAGCAACACATTCCTACCAGTCGTACCTTGTAATGTTCTTGCTGCAATTAGACATGTTGCAACAGCCTTCAGGTGCACGCTCAGAATTTATTGTAGGATTTTAATGTAAAGTCAAATTCCTTTCCTCCGCATTATGCCAAACAATGGCGTTCATGTCTTAATCAACAAACACGACCGTTTATTCACACGTAGCCTCAAGGCTTCTACAACTGTATGAGAATCGTTTCAGAAATACGCTGATGCTGTTACGAAGGAAGAACCAACTTAGAATACTTGTCTCACGGTTTCTCTGGTATTCAAAATACTCCTATTAATTCAACATGTACTTTTCTGGGACTACCCACTTTCCTAACACAGATTCGAAGATTTTTGCGATATCATTATGCAACAATTTAAAACTTTAACGCTAAGAGGCACTTTTGACTACTCGCAGTTGTGCCTCAAAGATGATGGTGAAAATGTGACTTCCTACATCTACACTTCATACATATAGTACATACAGTATATACATACATACGTACTTAATTACTTACTTGATTAATTACTTAATTATGTACATAATTAATTACTAAATTAATTACTTACATACTTATTTACTTAAGTACTTACTAATTGCTTACTTAATTTCTTACTAATTGCTTACTTAATTACTTGATATTTACTTAATTATCTACTAATTACTTGCTAATTATTTACTTAATTATTTATGTACTTAATTACTTACTTAATTACTAATTTTTACTTACTTAGTTACTTAATTAACCTATTTACCTAATTACGTAAGTAAAATTAGTTGCAACTAAATATGTTACATGTTAGGCTTATACCATTCAAAACATCGCAAAGAAATTATTAATGTAATATAGACCTACATTTGCATTATTTGTGACTATCATATTGAGTGCTAACGTACAATTCAAACCTTTTTATACCGATATACAACTTTTACATAAATGTCTAATTAATTTTTCTTTACTTTTAACTTTCAACTTTAAATTCCAAATGTAAGTTTGGTTATTACCTAACTAGTTGAGTAATGTGTATCACACATTAAATTTAATAAAATGGAATTGATTATGTACTATAAACATTCATATCTGATGCGGGATTTCGATGGTATTAAATAAATATTCAATTGCAATAATTGCAGCCTTTTAAATATCTGAATCCTCGTTTGAACGCATTTTAACAATGTTTGTTTATTTCTCCTAGTACTGCTGTTCTTCTGTTATAAACAAAAACCTATCGTGTTCAAAAATGGGAAAACAAATGAACGAATCGCCTCTCGCAGAAAGAAACTAACACTACAGTCGACTCTCTGCAAAAAAACAGGTTCAAAACTAATAAAAATAATGCAATTACTTTGATAAAAATAATTTTAAAATAAAAGTGGATAAAACGATGTACGATATACTTATCGTAACTTCATATTACAGTACTCGACTGGTTATTAAACTCGTACTGTAATATGAAACGTTACGATACTCATATCGTAAATAACTGTTATTTGGATTGCTCTGAACGTATTTCTTCTCAAAAACTAAGAAAAGCATTGCGTGAAGATTCTTTTCATCAATGGAGCAAATTGAAAAGTAAAGGTTTTGGAGTTGTTTTCTATTCTCACTGGAAGAAAGGTAATTCGTGGATCTCAACCAAAAAGGAACTTTCGAGCAGTCAGTGGACGCAAGCCATTAAGATGAACTGTAATACAATAACTGTACGTACTCTCCCTGATAGAACTCTTGACTCAACCCGTTCCAGAAGATGCGACGAGCAAGAAACGCTTCCTCACGTCTTGGGTTTCTGCCATCATGGAGAATTGCTCCGAATCAACAGACATAATACGGTTCGTTCTCTCATCGCATCTTCAATCCGTCAGAATGCTTCCTATGAGGTTTATGAGGAGGTTGGTTGCGTCTCTTCTGATGGCTCTACTAGATGTGCTGATATCATTATAATTCATCGGCAGAAGGATAAGTGTGTCATTCTTGATCCCACAATCCGTTTCGAGATGCACGAGCAACAGGCACAAGAGGTGTGTCGTGAAAAACAAGTCATATATGAGCCTTGTTGTCAGCATCTTGGAGCACAATACACATCACACGTTGGACAGTTTTTGGGCTCATGTTCGGTGCCCGTGGCACGATCCCACGAGAACTTTAAATCAACTTAAACAATTTAAAATTTCTGATGCCATAGGATCTCATTGTGTTAAAATCATCCTTAGCTATAATTAGTAATCATTTGTACCCAACAAACTTTTATTGTAAATGATTTCCTATGTTTTCATATCAGTTATCTTAATGTTTTCTTTTTCCTTTCATATTTTCACTCAATTGGTTTTCATGATTATTCTTTATGAATTGATTAGTAGACCGATTTATTCGAACCCTTATTTAGGGCGGCTTTTTCTATTAAAAATTCTCCATATTAGACTATAGGAACAGGTCAAATCACAGTTGCTCTACATATAGCTAATAAAAGGAACATAAAATCATTAAACATCTTCTTAGTAACCACAAACACCGTCCATTCATTACACTCCTCGTAAGTCTACGATTAGCAGGGCGGTCTCGGCATCAGTATGCGCTAATGACGACGAGCTGCAGGACGACGACGGGGATAAGAAGTCAGACGTGTAATTTGCAAAATAGTTGGCTGTTTGAAGCACCAAGAGAAGTGTGTCAGGCATTGCATGTGTCACGGCAGGGTGTGTTGCTGATCCGCCTCAATTTTCTTTCTCAAAGTTCTCGCCTAAAAATAACTCCTCTTGGCGTTGATATTAGCATGATCTTCTTGATTTATCTTTAAGTAGCATCATATTACAAGGCGATATTGATATCTTTTTCATTCCTAGTTACCTGGCTTCCCGCTTCACACTCCTAGCTTGCCATCACAACTTTGATATAAGCTCACAACATAGTATACTTTTATCGATATCTGATCATCAAACATCTCTCCATTCTGCCTCCTTCACAGCAGCCACAGCCCATCCTGGAATTCTTTGTCACAAGACGTCAGTAGTAGTCGAGACCTAAACCTTTGCTGCTGAGAAATAGTGTTACTAAACAGAACTAGTCCTTTTGAAGTAAAACTGTGTGTGTCCAATGCCTACTCACTTCACTTGCTTGATTCTGGTTCCGCATACTGCGGACAGACGGCAGAACTGTGACCCATTTTCAAATTGCACACTACTTCGGCGGGCCACGTTGTGCATGATGTGTATCTGTGTGAAGAGTTATTTCATGTACTAGGGTGAGTGTATGTTAAGTGTTCGTGTAAGTGTAGTGTAGGGAATGAGTGAGGATGATGATGAATAGGCTTCATATTCCAGCTATCTGTAAGCTGGAATGAAGTTGCCTGATTCAAAGTATATGTGACGTCACAGCGCAGATACAGGTACGTTCGTATACAAAATAGTTGCGCATCCTCGGCCCTGTTCATCTAAAAAGGGAAAATAGGAACGCAATCATAGTGAGTAATCTTATCGATCACTGCCCTTACTAGTCGTATTAGGGCTATTTAAATAACTACACCTTTGTGGCTGATCGAAGGTTCGTTGTAGAGCGTGTAATATTGCGGGGCATAGTTGAGGATATTTGAACTAATATTTTTACTGTCAATATAGACAATATTACATATAAATTGTGTAAAATAAACTTAAAAGTGACGAAAAACAGTGCAATGAAAGACACTGAAATACAAAAAGGCACAGAAAGTGTGTTGAACGTAATACTACTAGGTTCAAAAAGTTCCCGGAATTTTACTACCATTTTTCGTATTAATATATAACAAGGGATATTATACATTTGTTTTGTTGGTAACATTCATGATGTCATTTCCTTAAAGTTTGTTGATAATGGCAATTATTGGTTTTGAGTTGTAGGCATTTGTTTATCATAGTGTTTTGTTTGTTCGTCGCATTTTGTAATTATGTCCACAGAGCAAATTACAAACATCAAGTTCTGTGTTTTGCTGGGGACATGATCAGTATGGCTGATGAAGATGGTGATTTCTTAAACAAAATGAAACTGGTGCTACTTGTACGACCCAGTCCCTAAACGACAGTCATCTGAGTGGAAATCGAAAACATCTCCTCGGAAGCAAAAATTTCCTAGGGACACTTCCAAAGGCAAAGTTATTTTAAATGTTATGTTTTATTTAACGACGCTCGCAACTGCAGAGGTTATATCAGCATCGCCGGATGTGCAGGAATTTTGTCACGCAGGAGTTCTTTCATATGCCAGTAAATCTACTGACATGAGCCTGTCGCATTTAAGCACACTTAAAGCAAAGTTATTTTGGAAGTTTTCTTCGACTCTCAGGGTCTCATGCACCATGAGTTCATTCCAGAAGGTCGTACTGTAACGAAAGAATTGTACGTAGAAACCCTCCGTCGCCTCTGGGACGCAGTGAGAAGGAAACGTCCAGAAAAGTGGGTAGAAAACAACTGGTTCCTTATGCATGACAATGCACCTGCTCATCGCGCAATTATTGTAAAGAATTTTCTTGCCAGGCACAACATAACTGCTTTGGATCACTCACCATACTCTCCTGATCTCTCACCACCTGATTACTTTCTGTTTCCCCGTCTGAAAAGTCATCTGAAAGGACGGAGATTCAATGCTGAAGAGGTTATCGCAAACGCGACGAGAGCACTAAGACGGGTTTCACAAAATGGCTTCCAGGCCTGCTTCCAGGAACTCTACACGCGTTGGCAAAAGTGTGTTGTTGCGGAAGGCAACTATTTTGAAGGGAATGCTGTAGAATAGTGTTTAAGGTACGTTGTTTCTATGATGCTAGCAAATTCCGGGAACTTTTTGAACCTAGTATGTAAAAAAGAACCAGTATCACAAAAATCTCAAAATTATTAAGATATTAACTCGACGTTTAGCGTGGATTTGTGTAGCCTACCATGATGTTAACTGTCAACATCCCAATTAATAAATTAAATAATCTCCATTTTAGGGAATTTCTATAAAAGTACATAGAATATTAGTGGGTTTTCAGTGATGAGCGAGATGCATTATCCTAATGAAACACGAAAAAATATCAGACAATAGGAATATCTTGTACTACATCACGCACCAATAATGTCATGTGCTATTGAAATAATTTCTTGCAATATAAAATCATTTCAAGTGACATCCGCATATGTTCGAGTTCCGTAACTTACGAATGCACGTTATTATTCACTGCAAAGATCACGACGAAAATGAACATCACGGCTCAAGCATGTGTTACTAGTATAGCTTCAGAATGTCGGCAGTTGACTGTACTCCACGAAAACGCAGCGACGACCTGTTTGTTTATATCCTTATCCGTTGCATTACCTGTGTTCGACGTACTATATACACAGTGTATCTTTAACTTTAGCCTTTAGGTAGCTGCAATACGAAGCCTAATGATGGTGAGGAAGGGAGAAGGGGAAACCAGCACGTGGCCTACTTCTGTCGAATAGAACCAAGGAGGTCGCCAGGCTTAACGTGCCCATCCGACGGACGAATCACTATCAACAGTGACATATGCCTTCCCTTCATATGCACTGCGGAGGTAGAAATTTTACAAGAAAATTTCTGACCCCGCCGGGGATCGAACCCAGGCCGGCTAGTCTAGAGGCAGACACGCTACCACAGAGCTAACTCGGCGGACTTGTAAAATAAAAGTTGTAAATTATAATTTCCATTATTCTGATTTTTTATTCCTGCTTAGTATTCATTCTACATACTATGTTGTAGCTTGTTTAATTTTTTTATAATTTTATTAAAGTCTCTTATAACTTTTTACTTAATTACTTTTTATTTCTGTTTTCATATTTCAAATTGTGTATCTACTACTGTTAATAATAATAATAATAATAATAATAATAATAATAATAATAATAATAATAATAATAATACTTACTTACTTACTTACTTACTTACTTACTTACTTACTTACTTACTTACTTACTTACTTACTTACTGGCTTTTAAGGAACCCGGAGGTTCATTGCAGCCCTCACATAAGCCCGCCATTGATTCCTATCCTGAGCAAGATTAATCCAGTCTCTACCATCATATCCCACCTCCCTCAAATCCATTTTAATATTATCTTTCCATCTACGTCTCGGCCTCCCCAATGGTCTTTTCCCGTGGGCCTCCCAACTAACACTCTATATGAATTTTTGGATTCGCCCAACGTGCTACATGCCCTTCCCATCTCAAACGTGCAGCTCTGCGTTGCGTAACTTCCTCCATTCTCCTGTAACTTCATCCCTCTTAGCCCCAAATATTTTCCTAAGAACCTTATTCTCAAACACCCTTAATCTCTGTTCCTCTCTCAAAGTGAGAGTCCAAGTTCCACAACCATACAGAACAACCGGTAATATAACTGTTTTATAAATTCTAACTTTCAGATTTTTTGACAGCAGACTAGATGACAAAAGCTTCTCAACCGAATAATAGCAGGCATTTACCATATTTATTCTGCATTTAATTTCCTCCCGAGTGTCGTTTATATTTGTTACTGATGTTTAATGATGATGAGTACTGCTGTTTCTGGTGATGGTGGTGATAATGAAGACGATCATATTGCTGCATCATAATGTCAGGGATTGTAATGATGATAGCTGATGCTAATTAATGTCGTGTGTCGTCTCTTTGGCTCAAACTGTAGCGGCCCGTTTTCGATCTCCGGCCAGGGTTCTGTTTCTTAAAACGACATGACTAGTGACAAGTAAAACAAGTGACAAATACGTTTCCTAAACACAGAGACAAGTGACAAGCAAATTAGTATATTTTACTATTTTGACCAGTGCTGTGTTTCTGTAAATTTACTTGTCAACATTGGGCAAAACTTATAGTTTCTTTTATAAGTCTATATTTTTTGAGCAGTAAAAAGAAATTGTGGGCAACCAGCCGGCCACGGAGAAATCTGTTTTGTTGTTTTATTTTATTGGGTTATTTTACGACGCTGTATCAACATCTAGGTTATTTAGCGTCTGAATTAAATGAAGGTGATAATGCCGGTGAATTGAGTCCGGGGTCCAGCACCGAAAGTTACCCAGCATTTCCTCGTATTGGGTTGAGGGAAAACCCCGGAAAAAACCTCAACCAGGTAACTTGCCCCGACCGGGATTCGAACCCGGGCCACATGGTTTCGCGGCCAGACGCGCTGACCGTTGTTGTAAACTAATGCTTCAAATAAGCATGATATTTAAGCTCTGACTTCGACGTCAATTCAAACTGGAGTGTACCTAACTTTGTGGCCTCCTTCCCCTGGGGAACCCACGTTCATTATTCTTAGGAGGAAAGGTTGGGCGTTCTACAAGATTTCTGGGCGTAGTGGTTAGCAGAAAAGTCCTTGCCCTCTAACGGGAATAGGTGACTAATATCATAAAAAGGACACCCTGTATTTTAAAATCTCGTGACCAACCGCACGCTAGTTTGACAACCCAATTGAATTGCAAAGTCGACGAATTAGGCTGGAGTGCATACCAAACGAAAGTAGGTACGTGTTTCCCATGCAAGTTGGGTGGGGAAGTGCTTCGTATTTTTAAGAATAACCTTTAGACTGGAAGACGACTCGGAAATTGTCCCGAATGTGGCACATATTTTCCCATTACAACTTTAACACATTTCGTTAGCGGTCCAGTTCCTTTACCATGTTGCGAATGACTCTACTCTTTATACTCTATTTTCTTGGACTGTTATTCAAAAGGTAAGCTTCCTGAGACAAATAACGCCATGCATATCTTTAACGCCATCCTATTAATTCTAGTTAACGACACCTGATTTCGGTAGTGCACTACTGTAGCCTGGATTCGCTTTCCACGTAGTGATGAAATGAACTACTAGCTGTCCGCTGACATTTACAAGTGACATGATATTTCACCATTTTGCTGTTGTGTGTTGATAGTGAAAGTCTGTTCTTATATCGAGATAAGAGTGATATAAGGGGTTGTTGGACAATAGCTTCATTTAGGTCAAAATTATATAAATTCTTACTTAACAGATGAATTGCTGATTAATATTTGTTACTTATAATAAAACTAACATCTGTCCATTCTTATTATTATTATCTTTAATTTCTCTAAATAGATTTACAAAACCTCTAATGGCAATTACATTAATATTCTCATTATAGAAATAGAAATATATATATATATATATATATATATATATATATATATATATATATTCTCCCTGTAACATAGTCCTAGTAAGCTTATATTAAATTAATTTTCATCATTTTACTAGCTATCTCAAATATTAAATTCATTATAATTCATTGAATTAAATTAGCTCATAAATTAAGTTACTACTTTACCTTATAGATTTAACTAAATTTAAATAAATGTGTAGTGAAGATTATTGCTGGAGAACCTTTTAAGTGTAGTGAAAATATTTGTAATTTAAATTTATGTATTGTATTGATTAAGGCTGGTTGAGAGGAAGAGAAGGCCTTATGGCCTTAACTCTGCCAGCGAAAATAAAACATTATTATTATTATTATTATTATTATTATTATTATTATTATTATTATTATTATTATTATTATTATTATTATTATTATTATTATAAGAGGCAATATTTTATTTTGTGTGTTGAGCAAATAATAACTATATTAAACTACATATTTTCGTCATCCTTAAACATTGTTCTATGCAGAGAAAGTATTTTCTATCTATAAAATTTGAAAATGTTAGAGAAACAGGCGGGTAATGTTATCAAGTACTCAGTAGCGTTTTAACGCCACGTGGCGTTAAAGGTCTACAGATAAAATTTTGTATGTATGTATGTATGTATGTATGTATGTATGTATGTATGTATGTATGTATGTATGTATGTATGTATGTATGTATGTATGTATGTATGTATGTATGTATGTATGTATGTATGTATGTGTGTATGTGTGTATGTATGTATGTGTGTATGTATGTATGTATGTATGTATTTATTCACACTGCAATGGGTATATACCCGGTGGCAATGGTAACTAACTACACTCAATAGAGACAATAATAAACTTATTAATTAAAAATACAATTAATAATAATACTAATAATTAATACTAACAATAATTAATAATAATAATAATAATAATAACAGGGAGCATCCTAAATTAATTGAAGCACGATCACTTAAAATAACATTTAAAATAAATCTAATTTGTATCTTAAACCTGAGTTCGAACTAAAACCCAGGAGTATGATATGTTCATATCTGCACAAGTAGCTTTCAGCAATACACTCATTTCGCTGTCAACTCACTCACTGCACTGGAACTACGACACATTTCACTGATTCTATCCTGATTTCACTAACACTTCAAAAACATTTCACTGTTCAAATACTTTGCACTGCCAAAATTAGGTTATGTTAGTACGGTACTTATTTATTTAACGATAGTCCTCAGTTTTTGAATACTATTTTCATTGCTTTTATATTCATATTGTATGAGGTATTTACATGGTAAGTGTGGAAACATACGGAAAAACACTAACCTTTCAACTTACAAATGTCACAGTAATGATATTGGTTCAATTGCTTAACAAACTCTTATTTTATTTTATTTTTTTTTTTACTTGTGGAAAACAATCATATTTAACTAACGTTAATGCCTTTGTGTTTATAACTCTCTACTGTGTCTCGTTGTCTCTATTTTTGAAAGTAAGGAGTTACCGGAAAACATATTTTCTTAATCCATCTAGTGTTTCAGCTTCACATTAAGAATATTTCATTAGTGATTTTATACCTTTTATTAACAGAAACTCAAATGTAGTTGCTTAGTTCAATTTGTGTTACTTAGGAAAAATAATTCATCCATAATTATAAATGTATAGGTTACTAGAAAATAGGTGGCGTTAATTGGATAAGCTGTTCCTAATAACGCCAGTATACAAAGTTTTCCTATTTGAGCTGTAATTCTTCTCCAGTATAAAATATCACCATTTTCATTGTGTTATTTTCTAATGATGACAAAGTTTTTTGTCATAATTTTTGTGTTTATACATAACTTATATCCAGAGCAAGAATGGGTTAAGTGTTAGGGTGGCGTTATTTTGTACGTGTATGTATGTATTTATTCACACTGCAGTGGGTATATACCCGGTGGCAGTGGTAACTAATTACACTCAATAATGACAATAATAAACTTATTAGTTAAAAATACAATTAATAATAATACTAATAATTAATACTAACAATAATTTATAATAATAATAATAATAATAATAATAATAATAATAATAATAATAATAATAACAGGGAACATCCTAAATTAAATGAAGCACGATCACTTAAAATAACATTTAAAGTAAATCTAATTGGTATCTTAAACATAAGCTCGAACTAAAACCCACGAGTATGATATGTTCATATCTGCATAAGTACCTTTCAACACTACACTCATTTCGCTGTCAACTCACTCACTGCACTGGAACTACGACACATTTCACTGATTCTATCCTGATTTCACTAACACTTCAAAAACATTTCACTGTTCAAATACTATGCACTGCCACTATAAACTATAAAGCTTCACTGACAGGAACACGTTTCACTTACACAACACACTTCACTGACACAACATAATTTTTCATTAATACAACACTTCAATAACAAAATATCATTTACACCCTTTAATACTGTGTATAATTACCGTCTATTAGTAAAGTCCTTAAGCCTATTTTTAAATACATTTTTGGTTGTTGGTAAAGCCTTTAGTAAGTCTGCAGGTAAAGCATTCCAGTCCCTGATAGTACGACTGAGAAAAGAAAACTTATAACTAAATTGAATAATGTATTATGTACCCAAATAGTAATAAAAAATGTAGTTACTTGGACTATAATAATAAGATTTATTAAACACAATGTGTACATTGTCACATGTTACTCAAAAGTTGCCTTCTTTTGCGTAGAACGTTAGTGTCTCAGTCCTTGCTTGGCAGGTTAGTATATGATACTGACTGCAGCTGTGCCCACAGAGGGTGCAGATGCACTGCTCTGAGGCCGAGTGGTATCCTCGTTTGGCACAGATCCTATGGTGGAACCCGTGGGCCGCCGTCCTCGTGAAGACGTGACGTAGCTCGAAGTTAGGCTTCTTCCATTCATACGTAAATTGCGTTCTTTATAAATTCTACATTTGGCTACAGCGCAGAATTTATAACCATGTGGAACCAGATTCGATCCTCGGCGTACCCCCGATTTGTAGCTTCTGTTGGATAAGCCCGTGGTCCAGGTAACACGGATTTTCTCCGGGAGCTCCGGTTTCCCCGTGGCATCCCAACAAATCTCCATTATCTCATCTCATCGCGGGTGTAGCGTAGACCAGCCTCCTGTGGCGCACCCTGGGCAACGACTCTGTCGGTAAATTGATCTACTCAACTGGCTTCATATGGGTAAATGTGAAGAAAAGTGAAGTACATACCATTAGTTAAAAAAAATATGTATATATTGCAGTGTAATTACTAGGCGACGGATGTTCATGAAACGCTGTTTTTATTTTAACTTGAAGTCCACACCTGTGGAGTAACGGTTAGCGCGTCTGGCCGCGAAACCAGGTGACCCGGGTTCGAATCCCGGTTGGGGAAAAATACCTGGTTGAAGTTTTTTCCGGGGTTTTCCCTCAACCCAATATGAGCAAATGCTGGGTAACTATCGGTGCTGGACCCCAGACTCATTTCACCGGCATTATCATCTTCATCTCATTCAGACTGTAAATAACCTGAGATGTTGATACAGCGTCGTAAAATATTTACTAAAAAATTTAACTTGAAAACGATGACCTATAGCAATTCATTTTATGTTCCAATAAACAAAATATGTAACTTTTTTATTGATTTGTTTTGCTTTTTCTTGTCTTTTCCCCCATTTTTGGGGGTCATTGAAAACCATTTTCTCCGATTTCGATATTCCCTTCTAATTACATCCGTCAATGACTTGTAAGACTTCTTCATTCATAATTCTACAGATATTATTGAGTAGACAACAATAGCTTTGTCGCAGTAAAGCCTTCGTAGAATTGGAAAACCAAATTTAACCCTTTGCGGCATAGTGGTTATTAAGAAGAACCACCGTTTTCTTTTTTTTCTAAATTTTATGGCACAGATATTCCACCAAGGAACCACCTCTTGAGTGTACATAGAGATGACATTTGTGTTTTGAAATTGTGTGCAGAGTTAAAATGTTGAAAAAAAAATTGATTGAAGTTTTGGTATGATCCATGATATGAAAAACATAAAAAAATTAATTTGTGCTTCAAAGGATTAAGGCATTTGATTGATAGTGTGAAATTAACAACTTTAATAAAGATAAGTTAAAGGCGGAATCTTTTGACAAAGAAATGTTCAAATTGCAGTAACTTAGCGAAATCATCATAATTGATCGGCAGAAGGATAAGGATGTCATTCTTGATCCCACAATCCGTTTTGAGATGCATGAGCAACAGCCACAAGAGGTGTGTCGTGAAAAACAAGTCATATATGAGCCTTATTGTCAGCATCTCGAAGCACAATACCACATCACACATTGGACAGTTTTTGGGCTCATGTTCGGTGCCCGTGGCACGATCCCACGTGAAACTTTAAATCAACTTAAACAATTTAAAATTTCTGATGCAACGATTGATGCCATAGGATCTCACGTGTTAAAATCATCCTTAGCTATAATTAGTAATCATTTGTACCCAACAAAATTTTTATTGTAAATGATTTCCTACGTTTTCTTATCTTAATGTTTTTTCTTTTTCTTTCCAAGTGTCACAAAATTGTTTTGTTTACTTATTATTCTTTATGAATTGATTAGTAGGCTGATCTATCGAACCCTTATTTAGGGCGGCTTTTGTTTCTACAAATTATCTAAATAAATAAAAACGCCTTATTAGACTGAAATGTAGTACACATTGATGGCTATGGAATGATTATGAAAGTTTTTAAATACCAGACTAGAAGGAACTAGAAGAGTTGGAAGACAGAAACTGAGACGGAAAGTATGTGCCATACAAGTCCTTAACATTCTGGAACTAAAGAACGGGAGGAACACATCTGTGAAGAGAGAAGAATAGTGAAAACTTTTGAAGGAAGCCAGGGTTCACACTGGGCTGTTGAACCATTGATGTCGACGACGATGATGATGCCAAATGAGTAATGTCAAGAAATTCCTGAGCATGAACAATAACAAATGAACAAATTTGTAAGTTGTTCCAAAACAGGCCAATGAGCTTCTGATATTAACGCCACATAAAGAAATGAAATTCTTCTGAAGGAATAGAATATTCGCCGACCCCCAGAATGAGCTTCGGGGACCCCAGGGGATTCGCAGACCCTACTCTGAGAATCACTGCTTCGTATCATTTCAGAATTACCGTTTGTCACCATCTTCTTGAATGAATTATTCTTGCAGCTATTAACAAAGTTTTAGTATTTAGTATTTATTTATTTAACCTGGTAGAGATAAGGCCGTCAGGCCTTCTCTGCCCCTCTACCAGAATTTGGGGGTAACGAACGGGACTCGTGCTTCGGAGATACTCTTTGGCCTGGGTTAGAATTCGCGTGTGACGATTACTGGTTTAGGATTATTTCTAAGCTTTCCCCAATTATAAGACGAATGTCAGGTAATACCACTCGCCGAATACCATCTGGATATCACTAATTCTATCGATAGTAGTTGATACAGCGCCTTTAAAATTGATTTTTGCAGCATTACAATACATTGTCTAACGGGAAACAAATAGTTTATCCTTTTTCTTATCTGTTCCCATAAGTAGAATATAATATGATACTTTAATAGGCCTATACTTCTGGCCACTTTATCTCTGGGAATCGAGCCCGGGGCTAATATGTTCATGATCAGAAGTGCTATTAACGAACCACAGTACAGGACCATGATCATGAAATATGTAGATGTATCTGTATACCGGCGGGTGACGTCGTATATTGAAAAACACTGATTTTGCAGTCTGTATTGCAACCATAACTTACGTAACTTATATACGATGACACAGACTTTACCAAGAACGCCGCCCATAGGGCTACACCGAGCTTAAAGAAAGCTATTCATTTTGGACCTGTTGCCAAGGTACCACGCCTTGTAAGCACAGGGGGCCTTGTATCTCTGTGCTCTATTAATTTAAATGGCCAACTACACGCCTGATCTGAATCATCCTCGAGGAAAGAACCTTTGGTATTCAATACTCCAGATATTATATACAGAGAGAACCGTAGCATCATTAATTTAAGGAGATTATTCTTTGTGATATTCAGACAAAAAAGTTTAATACAATTTTACTTGTTTTTGCTTCCTTATCGAGATAAAAATTGTTTTATGTTAAATATTTCATAGCTTGTTTTGGAAAAGCCATTGATTTAATTCTCAATGTGCTCAGTTAATTTAAGAGAGCAGTGAGTTACGAAAGTAAATGATTAAAAGAATTTTAGTTTTGTCCTTTAAATGTGCAGAAATTTGATTCAAACTAACGTAACATTGTAAAATTCCTTTTCAGAACAAAAAGTTTTATTTTGTTCAGATAAAATTTCTGCAGGTTTAAGGAATAAAACTAATCTTTTTCAATAATTTATTATCATAATACCCTGTTATCTTAAATTGACTAAACATATTGAAAATTAAATCAATGGCTTTCCCAAAACACGCTATCAAATATTTGTTATAAAACAATTTTTGCACGTTAATGTTTTTTCTCGTCGTTAAAGCAAACGGCCGCCACGATTGAATGTTGATTTTACTGAATTCAGAGTTGCCAACCTAGATAAGTATAGATAAATATGTTGAAATATTACTAATAACTGTTCGCAATACACAGATACACAGTGTTTTTTTTAGTAGGTTATTTTACGACGCTTTATCAACATCTAAGGTTATTTAGCGTCTGAATGAGATGAAGGTGATAATGCCGATGAAATGAGTCCGGGGTCCAACACCAAAAGTTACCCAGCATTTGCTCATATTGGGTTGAGGGAAAACCCCGGAAAAAACCTCAACCAGGTAACTTGCCCCGACCGGGAATCGAACCCGGGCCACCTGGTTTCGCAGCCAGACGCGCTGACCGTTACTCCACAGGTGTGGACTACACAGTGTTAATTAATATACTTTATACGAAACAAATTACTGCATTTGAAATGTACTAAACTTTATTTAAATAATTTAAACTTCACTTAGCAAAACTAAATAAATAAAAATTACTCCAATTGAACACGAAATATTACTAGTACCTAAATTATTTTTACTCCTTCACATTGAAGTTGAATTTTTTCAGCAATTTAAAGATTTATTTTTCTCGTATAATTAAATGTAGGTCAGAATAATTTCTTTTTTATTTATTCATTACAGACATCAGCTCAAAGAATTTGAGTGACCACAAGGGTCCTGAATACAATAAACATGTACAGTATAATCCATAAATTTGATAAGGTGGCATTATTATACAGCTGGTAAGATAGATAGCCTGCAAATTTCATAAATCTGGCTCTAATGGTTTTTCTACAAAGCGAACTAGTAAGTATGAAAATGTAGGTTCCGGAAAACAGTTTAAAGCTAAATGTAAATAGGCCTAGTTGCTCATGGCGTTGCGTTTATTGAATACAAATTATCGAAATATATAAAAATTGTACATAAAATTGTTCACCACGGCATGGCGCGTCCTCAGGTTGCGGATCGAGGAGACGGCCTCCAGATATGGAGGGTAGCTGTGAATATATTGAATAAGCAGTCGTGGACAGCCGATGAGGGGTGGTCCTCCAGCTTGGGGGTTGGGCGAAGGGCTAACAATCCATCACCGTAAAAAACAGCTTGTTACGAATCCTTCAAATAAGCCTCGAAATGGGACTGATTCTCTGGCACGACCACAGCAAAGGAATAAGGTTTTGAGATTTGGTACTTCGAATGTTACAAGTCTATATAGAACAGGAGGGGTAACATTAGTAGCAAAATAACTAGCTAGATATAGAATAGACTTTGTGGGAGTACAGGAGGTTAGGTTAGATGGGAACGGCATAACACAAATAGGAGATTATTTGTTGTATTATGGGGAAGGAAACGATAATCACCAATTAGGAACAGGATTCTTTATTCATAAAAGAATAAAATCAGCAGTAAAAAAGGTCGAATTTATCAGTGATAGGTTATCGTATTTAGTACTTAAAGGTAGGTGGTGCGATATCGTAGTTATAAATGCTCATGCCCCTACAGAAGAGAAAGACGACCATATAAAGGTTCACAGGAAAATATTTGGGGCTAAGAGGAATGAAGTTACAGGAGAATGGAGAAAGTTACACAGCACAGAACTGCACGCATTGTATTCTTCACCTGACGTAATTAGGAACATTAAATCCAGACGTTTGAGATGGGCAGGGCATGTAGCACGTATGGGCGAATCCAGAAATGCATATAGAGTGTTAGTTGGGAGGCCGGAGGGAAAAAGACCTTTAGGGAGGCGGAGACGTAGATGGGAAGATAATATTAAAATGGATTTGAGGGAGGTGGGATATGATGATAGAGAATGGATTAATCTTGCTCAGGATAGGGACCGATGGCGGGCTTATGTGAGGGCGGCAATGAACCTCCGGGCTCCTTAAAAGCCAGTAAGTAAGTAAGTAAGTAAGTAAGTAAGTAAGTAAGTAAGTAAGTAAGTACAAAAAATTGTTCAGAAAAGAACACTCCTTAATATAAACAAAAATAAAATTGTAATTTTTGACCCTGTTACTGACTAGCTCCACTTAATAGGGAAATGAGTGAATGAAGGAATTATTGAATAAGGTAGATAGGCCTGAACGTAATGTGAATTTTTGACGTCACAGTAATGCATAATTTTCTGTGAAGAAAAGATCCAAGGAACCGCGGAGTTACAGCAAATTTGGTCCGGTCTCTACTTTAAATTTTATCGCCTCTAAACTCAAACTGTTAACTCCTTGCATAAAAAGACTCTTTAAGAACACGAGTCCTGTCGTACAGAAATCAGGCACTGGAATAAAAGCTAGAGGAATGTTGTTTCTCGTCCGAGTAAGATGTAATAAATTGTAACAGCTTTTTCCCCCTCCTGACTCTGCCAACTTCTTGCTATCGCCATTCTAAATATTTAGTAAAACACTCTTCTGTTTATTACATATTTTGAAATAATTAATTAATTAATTATTTCTTGTTATGGAAGTTTCTTCTCATAAATCGTTGTTAAATGTATACGCGCTTCAAAAACAATTAACTTTTACCTTGTGGAATTCCTATCTTTTCGACTCAGTTCAACGTAGGGGAGTAGTGGGTACAGTGAGACACAAAATATTAAGACATATGTATGCAAGTGAAATTTCAAGTATTTTAAAAATCAAGCGCAATAGAAATATACATTAAAACATGGAGTACAATAATACATAAACAGAAATGTTAATAGATAAAGGACATAATATACAATGCCTGTTTGTAAAAAAAATGCAAATGTCTCACTGTTCCCATTCAGGAGGGTACAGTGAGACACCACAGTGTCTATTAACGGACATTGAAATGATTTACATTTATTTCAAAAGAAAAGAAAGCTTGCTGTCTCTTTATCTTGCCATGTTCTGTAGACTCATTTAGAATCGTTTTGATGTCTGACTTCGAAACCATTGAAACATCTGGAACATTTGGAAAAGTGAATTTTCCATGACTTTTCAAACTTTTTCGAAAAAATAAAATTAATTTTTGGTGACAACTAAGCTTATAATTATAAGAATTTAATTTAATTCTTTATTATTTTTTAAATATATTTTTTTTTTAATTTTGTGAATAATTTTTTATTTAAGAAACCATTAAAATGTAATGTATCCATTATTTTAGGCTATAGTTCCTAAATTGGTTACTAGTATGTTCATTTTTAATGTTAGTTACCGGTAAATGTAATATAATTACAGTTTGTTTTCGCAAATCATTGGTACATGGGAACAGTGAGACGTTTCAGTGTACCCTTCAATAGCATGTCTCACTGTTCCCTTTACGCATAGTTCGTTTAAAAATGGCACCATCACTTCAAAATCAAAATAAGAAAGACGAAACTTTGCCAAACATAACGTCAAATATCATAGTATTAGGTAACAAAACATTCATATTTCTATTTCATTTGTATATCCAATATAACCTTCATTAAACAAAAGCCGAAATTTTACTTCTAGAGTGAAAAATTACGAATTATTTTTTCATCACTCGCCTTTATAACTAGAATCAAATCAAGTATGAAAATACTGTTACTTTACTCATGCAATATACAACTCCACTGTTATCTACATCTCAGCATCAAAATTTACCATCTAATAAAAAAATGTCTCACTGTTCTCTCTGTCTCACTGTACCCACTTCTCCCCTACTCGCTCTTGACGTCTAAAATGAAGTTTGATAGCATTGCTCCTCTCCAAAGAAGAACATTGCTATGTAGTCAGGGTACTTTAATAAAATGATGTTTGTTATTCGTTCATATAATTCCGAAGACTGCGATTGTCTTAGGCTTTACGAGTTCCTTGCCCGGAGTGAATGATAGCTTTACGCCTTCTCTGTCAAGACTCCGTAAAATAAATTACGGTTTTACGAGCCTACAGAATGTTCCGCACTCTGCTTCCAGTTTGTTGCAGGAGCTATTCAACGTCGAAATTCAATATGGGAGAGAAATGGCACTACAAATATTGCATGGAGTTCCCTGTCAGAAACAGGATTACTTTACGTGCCGAAGTCTAATGCAAGGGACTTCACTTCTCATACAATCGAAGCCATATTGTGATATACATCGACCCATAAAGAAACAAATTCAAATTGTTTACTTAATGTCTTTCAGACTTTGATAGTATAGGGACATCATTTTATTTTTACTCCGATTTTTATTGTACCTGAGTTTTTTTAATGTACTTCACTCCCACCCCTTCTACTAATGAAGTTCCAACTGTCCTCCAGACAGAATCAAGGCCGCATATAGTAAACAGCACTGAGTTAGTGAGTATAGTACGTTCCAGAAATATGTTCGCGTTTTCCAGTGACGAAAAAACTTCCAATATTGAATCATATTTTCGCACAGGTACTGTCGTCCGCTTGCCTACGTCGCATCCCGATTTCCCCCACCTGCTTCTGTTCGCCCCTCTGTAAAAGCTGGGCTGTCTTAGCTCTTTTCTGAAAACATTAATTTCTGTTAGGAATTGGCCTTTACGTAATATTATACAACTGTTTAAAATAACTTAAATAAAAGGGCCTTGTTAAGTAATTAACTGTCACGTGATTTCCCCCCTTTCTACGATCCTGCGGTATAACCACTTGGGCGGACAGTAGATAGCATGTCTGAGTAATTTTATCTGTGCTGGTCGGGCAGAAGTGAAGATTGAATTTACAGTACGTAAGGTAGGTAATCTTTTATATAGTAGGTACAGAATTATTTCAACATGAGTTACCAGTACGAAGGACGAAACTGGCAATTGGAATTAGATGCAATAATCTGTAGTGGGATAATATGCACAAAAGAACTGAAGCCTGTATCGAAATGAAGGGTCACCATTTTCAAAAATGTGTTTAAATATTCATATTATGATTATTTTTCAATTTAATTTCTTTCTCTATATTGTACGCTAATGTGCTGTAGACAGTATAATATACACTGCATAATGAATACGTCCGCACATATTGTTAATACTGTACTGTATTTTGATTAAACAAAAACCTAATGAAAATTATCAAACTCAAAATTACGATATCTCGTAGTTTACGTAAATGGATGAACTGCTTTTCTTCCCTCCTATACCTAGTAAAGTGATTTGTTTGTATTTTACGCCAGTATCATCGAATTTCAGTCGTGGAAGAGGGTAGCAAATGGAGTTTCAGGTTCTCAACCATGTTAATCCAAAGGTATAGCCAGGTTAATATTAAAAATATTAGTAAAAATAAAATGATGTCCCTGTAGGCTATTTATTGTACCGTTAAACATACACACGCGTCACTGAAGATCTTTGCTTCCATGCCTGTTAAGTCAGTCTATCAAAGAGCGTCATTTTGTCTTTAAGAACTAAGCTTCTAGATGCCATTTTGTGCAAACATATTAAGGACCTATTGTGATTTTTTCTGGAATCTCTCAATATATTATTATTATTATTATTATTATTATTATTGTTATTATTAGGCCTATTATTATTATTGTTATTATTATGCTTATTATTATTATTATTGTTATTATTATTAGGCCTATTATTATTATTATTATTATTATTATTATTATTATTATTATTATTATTATTATTATTATTATTATTATTTGTAATTATTGAGTGTAATTTAGTTACCACTGCCACCGGCTATTTACCCATTTGCAGTTTGAATAAATAAATACATACATACATATACGACTTAAGGCTAGCCTTCTTCTCTGCCTTTCAAGAGATGCATTTAGTATAGATTCCAGGTATGTCCCCAATTCTGTATAACTTCTCTGTTTCCTTTGCCCTGTGTGTTGCCTACATTCAGGACAGTCTGGAAACTTATTAATTGCCCCTTGTATTAAAAAAAAACACTTTCAATATGAGATTTCATTAATCAGTGCCATATGAATATTATAATAATTTATTTATAACACTAACATGACATCAGGGACTGTCGGACTTTATCACAATTCAAAATTAAATTGGAAAATTTTGTCTTAGTTAATTTTTTTTAGTTATTGCTAGAAGTATTGATTTGTGCTTTTTTTTCTTTTTCTTCTTTTAACCTAGATTAAAATTGCAAGTTTCTTGTTTATGTTAGTTAATTAGTTAGGATAAATTAATTATGATACTTAATCACTCATTTAAAGTTTGTGTGACTGGAACCTGTGTATATTTTTGTGTGGCTTTACTTTCTTTATAGTGTTTTTTTTTCTCTCTCTCTTTATTTCTTGGGTAGCTTTACTTTGTAAGTGTATTTTATTCTGTTTATTTTTATTATTGTATTTGTATTCCTGGTGTTGTGGAAGAGAAGGCCTGATGGCCTTAACTAAACCAGAATAAATGAATGAATAAACAAATAAATAAATAAATAAATAAATAAATAGACAGACAGACAGACAGACAGAGAGATAGACTAATAAAATCAATAAATGAAAAATATAAAAATGCAAATTTGAAAAAGTGGAAAAATGGAAAATGAAAAAAATGAAAAAGTAGAAAAATGGAAAATAAAAAAAATGAAAGAACGAAAAAATAAAAAAAACAATTAATCGAAAAATGAAAAATAGAAAAGTGGAAAAATAGAAAATAGAAAATGAAAAGAAATGAAAAATGAAAAATTGAAAAATGAATAAATGAATGAGTGAAGCAATAAAAATAAATAAATAAATGAGTAAATAAATGAGTAAATGAATGAATAAATAAATAAATGTATAAATAAATGAATGAATGAATAAATGAATGAATAAATAAAAGTAAGTAAATAAATAAATAAATAAATAAATAAATGCATATCACAGGTAAAATAGGATTCTGTGTAAAAATTTGAGCAGAATAAAGAAATAAATGTGTAAATAAGCACATGAGTAAGTAAGTAAATAAATAGATAAATAAATGAATAAATAAATAAAGAAGAAGAAGGAAATCAACAAACATACATGCACATACAAATAAATTATTTATTATTTATTTATTTATTTACACTTAAGTGAACGTGTTACCACAGAGCCTAGCCAAGCGATCAGGCTGGCTAGTGCTGTACTTGTTACCAGGTCCGGGCGGGCAACAACTCAGGACAGATCCCGTTTTTCGATTTGAGAGAAGTAGCCATGGGCGGTGCCAGCCAGCCGCTCCAATTCGTACTCGACTGAGGCCCTCCACATGTGATGCTGACCTCCCAAGCTAGGCCTACTGCCGATAATGCAATGCAACACGTTGCTGAATAAAATTACACGGCGCAGCTCGATTATAAGGGACAAGAAACATGACACCACAGAACAGGCAATTAACTGTACTCGTCCTCACATGGTTTTAAATCTATAGAAAGTAAGGAGTGAGATATAAATTTAACATATTACATTATAGAGTTAATATAGTATTTTATTAAATGGGCAATTTTATAATAATAATAATAATAATAATAATAATAATAATAATAATAATTTATTTAACCTGGTAGAGTTAAGGCCATACGGCCTTCTCTAACACTCAACCAGGAGTAAAACTGCGTTACAAAAAAATACTACAAATTTACAAAGTACTCTACAATTTTACACACAAAACTCAATAAGATAATAATAATAAAATGTAAACAACAAGTAAGTAGAAATCAGACATAATATATAACATACAGAAAGAAAGAAAAAAACATAATAAAATGTGAACAGCAGGTCAAAATAAATGAGACATACAAAGTATAAAAAATTAAGACAATTATTGATAATAATAATAATGATAAAAAATAATGATAATGATAATAATAATAATAATAAAATAGTGCAGTACAAAGCATACAATGAATACAATATTTTTAAGAACACACAGTAAGGAAAATTATGATTATACATAGCTCAACTTACCACATTATAGATATACCATTAACGGAAAATATGAAAACAAAAATATAAAATAAGTTGAATATCACTAGAACATAAAAAAATGTGAATACGTGGAAACATGCAATACAACACTTGTCATAATAGTAAGTTAGTTTGGCAACTCGTCATTAGATAATTTTCTAACTTGGATTTGAAAGATTTCAATGTTCGGCAGCCCTTGACTTCAGGCGGCAGAGAGTTCCAGTGATGAGAGGTAGTAACAGTGAAAGATGAAGAATACAGAGATGATGTGTGGAGTGGAATTTCTAGCGTGTTATCGCGTTGTGATCGAGTCATTTGTCATTTGTCATTTGTCTTAAACAGGGTCATTGAAAACCACGTCAAACTTTGAAGCGTTATAAATATTATGAGATTTGAAATAGAAAAAAGAAACGGATGAACTTGCCCGTGAAATGCCTGCTTCGACGGATATTGTGTAGCGAATACTGAGGGGAAAGCAGCTATATCCCTCCATTACGGAGGCAAGCTATGGGAACTAATAATTTCGCACCCAGAGTTCAGTTCTGTCAGTGGTTTATCCAGCGCTGTATAGTTGAGGCCTATGAGAAGGCGTGAGAAATTAGATACGTCTTTAATTTGGCCCCAAATAATCATTTGTTTTGAGTTTGATTTTTTGTGTCCATAGGGAAGCTATTTTTTATTTGGTTATTTAATAATGCTGTAACTACGAGGTTATTTAGCGTCGATCAGATTAGTGATAGCGATATGAGGCCGAGGATTAGTTGGTTATTTAATAATGCTGTAACTACGAGGTTATTTGGCGTCGATGAGTTTGGTGATAGCGAGATGAAGCCGAGGATTAGTTGGTTATTTAATAATGCTGTAACTACGAGGTTATTTAGCGTCGATGAGATTAATGATAGCGAGATGAGGCCGAGGATTAGTTGGTTATTTAATAATGCTGTAACTACGAGGTTATTTAGCGTCGATGAGATTAATGATAGCGATATGAGGCCGAGGATTAGTTGGTTATTTAATAATGCTGTAACTACGAGGTAATTTAGCGTCGATGAGATTAATGATAGCGAGATGAGGCCGAGGATTAGTTGGTTATTTAATAATGCTGTAACTACGAGGTTATTTAGCGTCGATGAGATTAATGATAGCGAGATGAGGCTGAGGATTAGTTGGTTATTTAATAATGCTGTAACTACGAGGTTATTTAGCATCGATGAGATTAATGACAGCGATATGAGGCCGAGGATTAGTTGGTTATTTAATAATACTGTAACTACGAGGTTATTTAGCATCGATGAGATTAATGATAGCGAGATGAGGCCGAGGATTAGTTGGTTATTTAATAATCCTGTAACTACGAGGTTATTTAGCGTCGATGAGATTAATGATAGCGAGATGAGGCCGAGGATTAGTTGGTTATTTAATAATGCTGTAACTACGAGGTTATTTAGCGTCGATGAGATTAATGATAGCGAGATGAGGCCGAGGATTGGTTGGTTATTTAATAATGCTGTAACTACGAGGTAATTTAGCGTCGATGAGATTAATGATAGCGAGATGAGGCCGAGGATTAGTTGGTTATTTAATAATGCTGTAACTACGAGGTAATTTAGCGTCGATGAGATTAATGATAGCGAGATGAGGCCGAGGATTAGTTGGTTATTTAATAATGCTGTAACTACGAGGTTATTTAGCGTCGATGAGATTAATGATAGCGAGATGAGGCCGAGGATTAGTTGGTTATTTAATAATGCTGTAACTACGAGGTTATTTAGCGTCGATGAGATTAATGATAGCGAGATGAGGCCGAGGATTAGTTGGTTATTTAATAATGCTGTAACTACGAGGTTATTTAGCATCGATGAGATTAATGACAGCGATATGAGGCCGAGGATTAGTTGGTTATTTAATAATGCTGTAACTACGAGGTTATTTAGCATCGATGAGATTAATGATAGCGAGATGAGGCCGAGGATTAGTTGGTTATTTAATAATCCTGTAACTACGAGGTTATTTAGCGTCGATGAGATTAATGATAGCGAGATGAGGCCGAGGATTAGTTGGTTATTTAATAATGCTGTAACTACGAGGTTATTTAGCGTCGATGAGATTAATGATAGCGAGATGAGGCCGAGGATTGGTTGGTTATTTAATAATGCTGTAACTACGAGGTAATTTAGCGTCGATGAGATTAATGATAGCGAGATGAGGCCGAGGATTAGTTGGTTATTTAATAATGCTGTAACTACGAGGTAATTTAGCGTCGATGAGATTAATGATAGCGAGATGAGGCCGAGGATTAGTTGGTTATTTAATAATGCTGTAACTACGATGTTATTTAGCGTCGATGAGATTAATGATAGCGAGATGAGGCCGAGGATTAGTTGGTTATTTAATAATGCTGTAACTACGAGGTTATTTAGCGTCGATGAGATTAATGATAGCGAGATGAGGCCGAGGATTAGTTGGTTATTTAATAATGCTGTAACTACGAGGTTATTTAGCGTCGATGAGATTAATGATAGCGATATGAGGCCGAGGATTAGTTGGTTATTTAATAATGCTGTAACTACGAGGTTATTTAGCGTCGATGAGTTTGGTGATAGCGAGATGAGGCCGAGGATTAGTTGGTTATTTAATAATGCTGTAACTACGAGGTTATTTAGCGTCGATGAGTTTGGTGATAGCGAGATGAGGCCGAGGATTAGTTGGTTATTTAATAATGCTGTAACTACGAGGTTATTTAGCGTCGATGAGATTAATGATAGCGATATGAGGCCGAGGATTAGTTGGTTATTTAATAATGCTGTAACTACGAGGTTATTTAGCGTCGATGAGATTAATGATAGCGAGATGAGGCCGAGGATTAGTTGGTTATTTAATAATGCTGTAACTACGAGGTTATTTAGCGTCGATGAGATTAATGATAGCGATATGAGGCCGAGGATTAGTTGGTTATTTAATAATGCTGTAACTACTAGATTATTTAGCGTCGATGAGTTTGGTGATAGCGAGATGAGGCCGAGGATTAGTTGGTTATTTAATAATGCTGTAACTACGAGGTTATTTAGCGTCAATGAGATTAATGATAGCGAGATGAGGCCGAGGATTAGTTGGTTATTTAATAATGCTGTAACTACGAGGTTATTTAGCGTCGATGAGATTAATGATAGCTAGATGAGGCCGAGGATTAGTTGGTTATTTAATAATGCTGTAACTACGAGGTTATTTAGCGTCGATGAGATTAATGATAGCGAGATGAGGCCGAGGATTAGTTGGTTATTTAATAATGCTGTAACTACGAGGTTATTTAGCGTCGATGAGATTAATGATAGCGATATGAGGCCGAGGATTAGTTGGTTATTTAATAATGCTGTAACTACGAGGTTATTTAGCGTCGATGAGTTTGGTGATAGTGAGATGAGGCCGAGGATTAGTTGGTTATTTAATAATGCTGTAACTACGAGGTTATTTAGCGTCGATGAGATTAATGATAGCGAGATGAGGCCGAGAATTAGTTGGTTATTTTATAATGCTGTAACTACAAGGTTATTTAGCGTCAATGAGATTAATGATAGCGAGATGAGGCCGAGGATTAGTTGGTTATTTAATAATGCTGTAACTACGAGGTTATTTAGCGTCGATGAGATTAATGATAGCTAGATGAGGCCGAGGATTAGTTGGTTATTTAATAATGCTGTAACTACGAGGTTATTTAGCGTCGATGAGATTAATGATAGCGAGATGAGGCCGAGGATTAGTTGGTTATTTAATAATGCTGTAACTACGAGGTTATTTAGCGTCGATGAGATTAATGATAGCGATATGAGGCCGAGGATTAGTTGGTTATTTAATAATGCTGTAACTACGAGGTTATTTAGCGTCGATGAGTTTGGTGATAGCGAGATGAGGCCGAGGATTAGTTGGTTATTTAATAATGCTGTAACTACGAGGTTATTTAGCGTCGATGAGATTAATGATAGCGAGATGAGGCCGAGGATTAGTTGGTTATTTAATAATGCTGTAACTACGAGGTTATTTAGCGTCGATGAGATTAATGATAGCGAGATGAGGCCGAGGATTAGTTGGTTATTTAATAATGCTGTAACTACGAGGTTATTTAGCGTCGATGAGATTAATGATAGCGATATGAGGCCGAGGATTAGTTGGTTATTTAATAATGCTGTAACTACGAGGTTATTTAGCGTCGATGAGATTAATGATAGGATATGAGGCCGAGGATTAGTTGGTTATTTAATAATGCTGTAACTACGAGGTTATTTAGCGTCGATGAGATTAATGATAGCGATATGAGGCCGAGGATTAGTTGGTTATTTAATAATGCTGTAACTACGAGGTTATTTAGCGTCGATGAGTTTGGTGATAGCGAGATGAGGCCGAGGATTAGTTGGTTATTTAATAATGCTGTAACTACGAGGTTATTTAGCGTCGATGAGATTAATGATAGCGATATGAGGCCGAGGATTAGTTGGTTATTTAATAATGCTGTAACTACTAGGTTATTTAGCGTCGATGAGTTTGGTGATAGCGAGATGAGGCCGAGGATTCGCCATAGATTACCTGGCATTCACCTTACGGTTGGGGAAAATCTCGGAAAAAATCCAACCGGTAATCAGTCCAAGCGGGGATCGAACCCGCACCCGAGCGCAACTTCAGACCGGTAGGCAAGCGCCTTAACCGACTGAGCCACTTCGCGCCGGTAGCTCATAGGGAAGCTATTAAAAATTTTTACTGCCATGTAACGCACTCCTTTTTGATAGCACGATAGACTTGCCGATGGAGTATGAAAGTCATTGTTGACCTATCGTCCACAAGATGATTCTGTCTATCGTATTTACACTGTCTTATTACAGAACATAGTATGAGTTCATGACAGACCCTTTTATATCTTTCTAAGAGTTAATCACAGTACCGTACGTACAGTATGTTGTTCACTCAGATTTGTAAATTATATGAAAATAATTTAAAAATGTAAATAATCACAAATAATAAATGTACCGGTAAATAATAATAATCAGTGGCGCTACAGCCCGTGAAGGGCCTAGACCGACCAGCCGGCTGCTGGCCTCACGCCCACATGCCGAAACAGAGGTGGACGATCATCCAACCAGAATGGAGGTATTGTGTGGTTAGCACGATGATCCCCCCAGCCATTATAGCTGGCATTCGCAACCGGATTTCGCTACCTATTGTAGCTCCCCAAGTGCATCACGATGTTGGATGGGCACCGGTCCCATACACTGGCCGAAATTTCATGAGAAAATTTCTTCCCCCATGGGGACTCGAACCAGCGCGCATTCCGTAACGCGAGTCCTAGGCAGGATGCCTTAGACCACGACGCCACGGCGCGGGACACCGGTAAATAATAATTGTAAATAAATGTAAATAATAAATGTAGATAATATGGAAAAGAGTAAGCAATATTGATAGCATGTTTAAGTTCATAACTTCTTAATCCGACTTCGTAGACCCCAAGTTGCCTAACTAAAAATATTGTGTAGAGCACTCCCTATTGGTCCACACCTGTGGAGTAACGGTTAGCGCGTCTGGCCGCGAAACCAGATGGCCCGGCTTCGATTTCCGGTCGGGACAAGTTATCTGGTTGAGATTTTTTCGGGGGTTTCCCTCAACCCAATATGAGCAAGTGCTGGGTAACTTTCAGTGCTGGACCCCAGACTCATTTTACCGGCATTATCACCTTCATCTCATTCAGACGTTAAATAACCTGAGACGCTGATAAAGCGTCGTAAAATAACCTACTAGGAAAAAAGCACTTCCTATTTCCTGTTTAATTTTTGCACGACTTTACTGAATCACTTTGTATATATATTTTTCATATTATATTATTTTAAGTAAGTAATATAAATTTCATATAACTACAGTTGAGGTTCTTAAGTTCGACAGAAATCAAGTTCGACATCCTATAGTTCGATTGCTTTCGTAGAATTAGACTCGCCCTTATACGGGCACTAAGAAATGGGTTTGCCATTTGAATGGTAATTGGTCCTGTGTCTTGTAGTGATACTTTTGTTAAAGAAAAATAGAATATATATATATTTTTTTGATTAGGACATCCATACTGATCACAGATTTTAAATTAATGAACTCTTCTTTTTCTATTTGAGAATTGTGCCGTTTGTGAGACGGAACTGTCGAAGCCCACTGTGGTTCTAGAAGCGCATACACAAGTCTCGGGGCGGGCAGAAAATGCAAGTACAGTACTGTATTCGTTGATGGATAATCAATAAGAATTTGTATTCATTGCACCTGCCACACCTACTTCCCATATTAATAGTAATAATATTAGTAATAATGGCTTTATTTAACCTGGCAGAGTTAAGGCCGTAAGGCCTTCTCTTACACTCAACCAGGATTAAAACGTGCTTACATAGTTGAACATAAAACTGGATCGGAATTAAGTAATTACATACTGATACAATTTAGGTACATAATGAGATCAAAAGAGGTAGTTACATAAAAATTTACCTCATAAAATAAAAATAAACATAGTGGAAAACGTATTAATGTTTTAGAATCAAATACGAATCATATAAAAAAGAAGCCGATAATTCAATAAAAAAATGTACACAGTAAAAATAAAAATAAATACATTAGTATACATATTAGTATTACATTAACAGTTAAGTAGGATTTATATAATTAAACCAGAAAGTGACAATTGAATAAAATGTATACAAAAAATAGATTAATAATTTAAAAAACAACACAATGGGATACATATTGGCGTTAAGTGATAAATAAACACGATTTAGATAATAAAAATAAGAAACAAAAAAATAAAAATAAATACAGTGGAACACATTCCATTAAATATTTGCAACGCTGTTAGGTCTGGCAACTCATCATAAGATTTTTTTCTAATTTACATTTAAAGGAAATTAAAGTTCGGCAGCCCTTGACTTCAGGCGGCAGAGAATTCCAGTGACGAGAAGTACCTGTAGAAAGTATTTAAGTTATGCTACCGAGAAAGACTGTGGAATCGGAAAGATAAGTAAGAGGGAGTAGAGATGTGCAAAATTCGGTATAAGAGAGAGAGGGAATGTAACTTTCTTCTCTCATTTAACCTGAGCCACAATAATTTATCGAAAGAAGGCGAAATGTGATCGTAGTAGCGGACATTACAAATGAAACGAACACACGCATTATGAACACGTTTGAGTTTCTGGGATAAATCCACCCTGAGATCTCTGAATAAAGCGTCACAATAATCGAAGTGAGGCATAATAAGAGACAGAATTTTCAATTCTGTTCTGTCGAACTTAGGAGAGTCCACTGTACAAGAATTGAACAGCCTGCAGATTTATCTTCTGAAGCCACTATTTAATCTTAAGCATTAATTAATCTCAATAACTCAACGAGGGAGGCATGCTTACCAGACCGTGACGGAGTCGTGACTGTTGTCTGATTGCCACGGATTGGCACCGTCCACAGTAAGCGACAAAGTGGGGCTACTGTAATCCGATTTGAGTTATTGTGAACGTGACAGCACAAGAAGTGATTGCTACACTTTACAACAAGACAGCTGCAGATAAATGATTGGTAGATTTTAAATAGGCACGTAGGATTATCCTTATGTAGGCTTCTGCATTCCTCCAGTTCTCAGAGCACTTATCTGATTGAGAAGAGAAGATACTTGGCTAATTGGCAATGCACGTTGACTGCATATGCAACACGAAGCCTGAATTATTTATATAGGGTGCGGCAGTGGAATATGACGGATTTTAGAACGCGCTCTGCTAGCGGGTTTGAGTGAAGGAATCAGCAGTGTTGGTAATGTGATCCCGAAGCCATGCAATTGTTTTTCTCATCGTTGTGAAAGACAATATGGATAACTAGTCTATGGCAGAAAGTGTGTTCGCAGTAGGAACTTGCTTGGAGTTGAAATCGATCACTGGTGTGCAGAGAAGATTTAGAATTGAATTTGATATCGCACGGCATGGAAGAATTCTATCCTAAAGTCGGCCAGTAAATTTAACAATTCTGGTAATGTTTGTGATGAATTTGTTGGTAGTGCAAAAACAGTCCGCACGCAAAGAACATCGCGAGAGTTGGGGAAGCTGTGCAGCCAAGTCCAACTCGCTCTGCAAGGCGCCAGTCAATGGCTTTGAATCTGTCGGACAGAAGTTTTCGCCGGATCCTACTACACTATGACCTCAAATCAAATCCGTATGAAATTCAAGTTTTGCATGATGTTAAACCCACTCATAAACTTTCGCGATAGCAGTTTTGTAGATAGTTTACTGACATTTTATTATTATTATTATTATTATTATTATTATTATTATTATTATTATTATTATTATTATTATTACTATTATTCTTCTTCATCTTCTTCTTCTTCTTCTTCTTCTTCTTCTTATTATTATTATTATTATTATTATTATTATTATTTAGTAGCAATAGCAGTAGTGGTAGTAGCAGTATCAGCAGCAGTAGTAGTAAATTGTAAATTTATTATTAATTGTCAGTTTATTACTAATTGTCAGTTTATTATTAATTGTCAGTAGCAGTACCAGCAGCAGCAGTAGTAAATTGTAAATTTATTATTAATTGTCAGTAGCAGCAGTGGTAGTAGCAGTATCAGCAGCAGCAGTAATTAATTGTAAGTTTATTATTAATTGTAAGTTTATTATTAATTGTAAGTTTATTATTAATTGTCAGTAGCAGTAGTGGTAGTAGCAGTATCAGCAGCAGCAGTAATTAATTGTAAGTTTATTATTAATTGTCAGTAGCAGTAGTGGTAGTAGCAGTATCAGCAGCAGCAGTAATTAATTGTAAGTTTATTATTAATTGTCAGTAGCAGTAGTGGTAGTAGCAGTATCAGCAGCAGCAGTAATTAATTGTAAGTTTATTATTAATTGTCAGTAGCAGTAGTGGTAGTAGCAGTATCAGCAGCAGCAGTAATTAATTGTAAGTTTATTATTAATTGTCAGTAGCAGTAGTAGTAGTAGCAGTATCAGTAGCAGCAGTAATTAATTGTAAGTTTATTATTAATTGTCAGTAGCAGTAGTGGTAGTAGCAGTATCAGCAGCAGCAGTAATTAATTGTAAGTTTATTATTAATTGTCAGTAGCCGTAGTGGTAGTAGCAGTATCAGCAGCAGCAGTTATTAATTGTCAGTTTATTATTAATTGTCAGTTTATTAATTGTCAGTTTATTATTAATTGTCATTATTGAGTGTAATTAGTTACCGCTGCC
Organism: Periplaneta americana; assembly: GCF_040183065.1. Lineage (NCBI taxonomy): Eukaryota > Metazoa > Arthropoda > Insecta > Blattodea > Blattidae > Periplaneta > Periplaneta americana. Next base: position 194,535,952 of record NC_091119.1, on the reverse strand, counting down.
ACCTGGTATTTACCCATTTACAGTGTGAATATATGCTTACATACATGCATAAATGCATGCATACATACATACATACATACATACATACATACATACATACATACATATATACATTTTTATATAAAAAGCACTCTAGCACCCCCAGAAAGAGTACATAGCCGTGCTCAGGTGGCAGTCCACAAAATTTTAAGATAAGTATTTTATGAATTAAATTAAGTAAAAAAGAAAAAGAAAAAACGCAGATACTATTACAATAGGCTAATTGAAACTTTATATTACCTTCCTAAACAACAATTTTTAATTGATTTTTTATGTAAGGAGTATTAGCAAATTGTATGTTTGGTAATTTAGCTATTAGGCCTATCCTGTTATAAAGCCTCGGACCGAAGTTGCTACTGTGATTATATGCTACAGTTGTGGTACATTTAGGAACTGTCAAGCATATGTTGTCTGATCTTTTAGTTTTATATTTATGTTTAATACAAATTAAATATATTTCAGTTTTTATGTACGAAATTCAATAAGACATTGTTATAAGTTTGATGGTATCAACTACTTTAAATTCAAAACATAACTGTTATTAGAAAGCAAATTAGGTGGATTGCATGGATTGGTAGGAAGGTCTGTACAAACGTTTCAAGAATGACATCATCCCAAATATTTAATTTTAGAATCGCAGTCGTCCCAGAAATGATATAGAAACGCTGTCCACTTCTTAAGCTTCCTTATTACTGTATTGCCAACCTGAGCTTTTAACTCATCATTCTTAGCATCCAGCCAAGAAGTGGTCAGAGGTGAAGCGGCCAATGAGGTCTCGGCAGACGTGCCTGCTTATGCATTCATAGACTGTGATAGGCGAGATGGAATGCCGTCGTATTGTGATTGGCGGTGCAAAAAATGTGATAAACACGTTTAAATGATTTCAGTGCCAACCACGAGCATTATGTCGTAATGTGCTGTTTTGAGGTTAGATCAGGGGCCCGGAGGTTCGCAGCTTGTGGAACAGAATAATTTCGTCTGTAATAACCGAGGTACGTAAACATATTCGCAAATACGGTGCAATGTGCAGGCACCTAACTGTATTGGACTTCCTAGTGGCGTACCTGGAAAAACAGAACAACTTCGATGTACAGGTTTGCTGCGAAGCTGGCAAATACTAAAACACCTGCTAACCGACAGGGATAGGTAATAGTTCACAGATATCGGGTCGCAAAGGGCGTCGCGAACATTCTGTTGTAGTCGGATCAAGTTGTAGTGTTTGGAGAGTCTGCTCCAGTAAACTTCTGTTAAAAACGTAGGCGATTAGCATTCTTTTTTACTTTCTCATGGGAGAAAGCGTATTGTGAGACTGCAAAAGATCATTTACGAGATTTTCGGAGAAATACATGATCATTTTCAGCATCCCTGATATCGGAAACAATTGACATCTTTACTAAGCTGCATATCTTTACGTAGTACTACATGTGGGTGCGATCATTTGTCGACAGGTGCGTGGCTTTACGGTGGTCCACCTCCTTGCGTAAAAGGAGAAAATATGGGAAAGACGAGGAAAACAAGGGGAATACAATAAAGCCAGGAGGAAGACTAGGTAAACAAGGAGAATAATAAGAGAATGAGGGAATACAAGGAGAATAATAAGATGGAGAAAAGGGAGAGGACGAGGAGAGCAATGGAAATACGAGGAAATCAAGGGGAATACAATAAAAAAGAATGGGAATACAATAAAAACAAGGGGAAGACTAGGTAAACAAGGAGAATACTAGAGAATGAAGAATAGAAGAATAAGAAGATGGAGAAAAAGGAGAGAACGAGAAGAACAAAGGAAATACGAGGAAATCAAGGGGAATACAATAAAAAAGAATGGGAATACAATAAAAACAAGGGGAAGACTACGTAAACAAGGAGAATACTAAGATAATGAGGGAATACAAGAAGAATAATAAGATGGAGAAAAGGGAGAGGACGAGGAGAACAATGGAAATACGAGGAAATCAAGGGGAATACAATAAAAAAGAATGAGAATACAAAAAAAACAAGGGGAAGACTACGTAAACAAGGAGAATACTAAGATAATGAGGGAATACAAGAAGAATAATAAGATGGAGAAAAGGGAGAACACGAGGAAAACAAGTGAAATACGAGGAAATCAAGGGGAATACAATAAAAACAAGGGGAAGACTAGGTAAAAAAAGGAGAATACTAGGAGAATGAGGAAATATAAGGAGAATAATAAGATGGAGAAGAAAAGGATAGGACAAGGAGAACAAGGGTAGTACGACGAAAGCAAAGGGAATACAATACAAATAAAGGAAAGACTAGGTAAACAAGGAGAATACTAAGAGAATGAGGGAATACAATGAGAATAAGATGAAGAAAAAAGGAGAGGACGAGAAGAACGAGGGGAATATAGAGATAAAAAGGATGGAGAGAAAAAAAGGAGGACGATGATAATGAGGGAAATACGAGGAAAAATGGGGAATACATTAAAAAAACAAAGAGAATACAATAAAAACAAGGAGAAGTCTAGGTAAACAATGAGAATACTAAAAGAATGGGGGAATACAAAGATAATAAGATGGAGAAAACAAGGGGTAAGACGAGGAGAACAAGAGAAAGACAAGGAGAACAAGGGGAATATAATAAAAACAAGGAGAGCATTAGCTAAACAAGGAGAATACTAAGAGAATGAGAGAACACAAGAGGAACAAGAAGGTAGAGAAAACAAGGGGAGGAGGAGGAGAAGAAGGGGAGGAGGAGGAGAACAAGGGGAATAGAATAAAAACTAGAGGAAGAGTAGGTAAACAAGGAGAAGTCTAAACGAATGAAGGAATACTAGTATATTAAGGAGATTAAGGAAAAATGAGAGGACGAGGAGAACAAGGGGAATACAGGGAGAACAAGGAGAATGTCCACCGCTGTGGAGTAATGGTTAGCATGCCTGACCGTGAAACGAGCGAGCCCGAGTTCATATCCTGATCGGGACAAGTTATCTGGTTGAGCTTTTTCCGGGATTTTTCCTCAATCCATTAAGAGCAAATGCTGGGTAACTTCCGACGCTGGACCCTGGACTCATTTCGCCTGCATTATCGCTTTCATCTCACTCAGACGTTAGATAATCATACCAGTTGATAAAGCGTCGTGAAATAACCAATTAAAAATAAGGCAAGGAGAAAAAGAAAAGCGACCCAAGTGATTAACATGTGGAAATCCATTCCACGTCAAAGCGCAGCTCCGGATTGACAGGCAAACACACCTACCTTCTGAACTACGTCGATAACCCTCCAGATCTCTTCGTCCTAATGATTGATATGAAAAAGCTTGTTTGGGGATCCTTTTTTGCATTCGTTATGTTTACGTAGTCTTTCCAGGTCCAATTTCTTATATTGAATAACAATTATTGATCTCCGTCATTTATCAATTATTCACTTACTCACGTACAATTCTCTAAATACATATGCCTACTGTAGGTAGGTATATTTATATTTGATACACACATACTTTCAATTTCTTATATTAGTTCTATATTCTGAATTTCAAAAGCTTGCCGGTTATCTATGTTTTCCTATCTAATTTAGTAAAATGCTGCAAAGGTTTCAAGAACCTCATTTGTGCATTTTCAGCATTTTTATGTTCATAGTTCCAGATCGATGTAGTAAGGTTAGTTTAGGACAAATATTATGGTTGTGTAAGTTAATGCTAGTTGACGTTAGTTTAGGACAAATATTAACTTATGGTTGTGTAAGTTAATGCTAGTTGACGTTAGTTTGCCGAAATGTTATTAAATTATTCTGTTCATTCTATTAAATTTTTATAATTTTGTATCAATATTATATTTAGAACTGGACAGATAGATTAACAATGTAAGCTGTGCTAGAAGAGGAAGAATAATACTGAAACTGACAAGGAGGAGAAAAAGAAATTGGCTGGGTCACTGGCTGAGAAGAAACTGTCTACTGAAGGGTGCGCTGGAAGGAATGGTGAACGGGAGAAAAGTCCTGGCCAGAAGGAGATATGTGGATTATATGCCGAGATTAATAGGAAGTCAGAAAATAGGAAAGATTGGAGAATGCTGGGTTTGCAGTGAAAAACCAACCCTTGAGCAGCAAACCATTAATTAACTGAATATTTAGAATCATTTAAATATATGAAGTTGGAGATTCCGTCAGTAGAAATTAAATTACTCAAATACTCGTCGTAGCTAATCAGTACATACTCTTAATGCTGTCAGTGTTTTGAGGTGCCTGCACTGTCGTTGTGGAGATAAATGTAGTTGCACTGTTACTTACGAGGTGGCATGAATCGATTCGACATGCCGTTGCAGTAGTTGGTTTTGCAGTTTTTCATTTGAAGAACCATGTCATTTTGCCAGCCCACACCCTCCCGAAAGTCAACGACTTGCCGCATTCCACACTCTTGGAGGAAACTTACAAACAAGACACTTCACCTGTCCATGGAGACACAAGGCACACGTCTCTTAACTTGTTGTTCGTTTGGAAATACGATGTTTCATTATCCTATTCCGATCTAACTTTAGTCGTACTGCAATGATATTACAAACGAATCTCTGTGTAATTAATCTAACCTAATCTCTCTGGCCTGTATATTTGTCTATCTGACTATCTGAATGTCTGACTGTCTGTCTGACTAATTGATTGTCTGATTATCTGTCTGTCTAACTATCTGACTGACTGTCTGACTTTGTCTTACTGTCTGACTCTCTATTTAAGTGGTTGCCTCTCTGATTGATTGTCTGTCTGTCTCTCTGACTCTGACGTACTAACTGTCTGTTTGACTCTAAGTCTCTTTGTGACTGACTCTGTCTGATTCTCTACCTGTGAGCCTGCCTGCCAGTCATTCAGTAAACTTGTCTCTAACTGACTGACTGTTTGACTCTCTGAAAAAATGATTGATTAACTGACTGTCTTATCTGACTCTGACTTACTGTTTGTCTGACTGTCTATTTCACTTGTCTGTCTATCTGACTGACTGTCTTTGACTAGTCTATATGACTCACTAACTGTCCATCTGTCTGACTAACTTCTGACTCTGTTTGACTGCCTGTCTGACTTTCTGTAATTGACTGTCTGAATCTTTGTCTCTCTCTTACTATCCATCTGACTCTGTCTGTCTGACTGTGTATCTGAATCCCTGTCTCTCTTATTATCTATCTGACTCTCTATCTGATTGACTGTCTCTCTGACTCTAACTTACTGACTGACTGGCTCACTCTCTAACTCTGTCTCACGGACTCTGATTTTCTCTCTTTTTGTGTGCCTGTCTGCCAGTCAGACAATCTGTCTGTCTGTTAGGCTGTGTTTTTTGTCAGTCTGTTAATCTGTGTATTTAGAAGAGAGAGAGAGAGAGAGAGAGAGAGAGAGAGAGAGAAGGAAGAAGGAAGCAGTAGTAAATTGAAAGGAAGATGAGGAAGAGTAGAAGGAAAAACTGTCACGAGTAGAGTGAAAAGAAGAGAATAGGAGGAAGATCGGAAAGAAATAAGTGGGAGAAAGAAATAAGAAGAGAAGGAAGTAGAAGGCGGCGCATTATTTAGCTGCTCGTGTTTATATCAATTAGAATCCCTGGCGCTGCTGTCCAAGAGCAGGTGTGATGTCTGCAGTGCGGTCACGTCTACACGGCAATCTTTCAAATGAGATCTTGGAAACAGACAGAGCCAGAGCAGTTGGCTGGCCACTGTCAAGTAAAGCCAAAGTAAATTGAGCCATGTAGACGGATGTGCAGTGGACTGCAGGTTTAAGGTTGGGGCAGGCACCAGACAGAACGCCTGTAATTTGCAATACGGATCAGTTGTGCCAGATTCTTCGAGGTGGAGTAATTGTAGCAGCAGATTGCATGGCTCACTGGCCAGGGGCTAAGTAAGGACTTTATGACGTATCTCTGTCACCGTAATTAAGCAACACATGTTACGTGCTGTGCCCTTAGGCACCAATGTTATTTGTGTGATTCCAATTGGCGTTTCTGGGTCTAGGTCTCTAGTTCTCAGTGTCAATGTGTATGTAGTTCTCTCTGTAAACAGCTCGAATTTTCTGTTTAAAAAAACTCGGTCTCCCCGATTACTTTCCTACGGAAAAGAATTGCAGATTTTTAATTTCTGACAAACTCGTTTAACCGTTAAATTGACAGAGTATCCTATAGGATACAACATTTTAATTTATACTATAACTAGTGGCTTGTGCAGCAAATGCTGCGAACTAAGTTCATTAGACGTTCAAATAAACATTTTTTCAGATTTATTTTCAATGAAAAATACCAGACTTTTGAAAGTTATTTGCTTCCATAATAATGAAAATACTCCCTCTGAATACTTTTATGCCAAATACTTTTTATTAAGGGTATATGTACGTGAACGACCACAAATATTATCAAAAAATGCAGGCTATAGATTTCTAAAATTTTATAAGAAAATGAACTCAAAATTCGACAAAAATTACATGATACCACAACAAGACTTATTAGAACTTAAATATGTGATAAAAGTATAAAAAGGTTTACTAATAATATTTTTCAAACCAGTTTTATAAGAGTACGAAAAAGAATTCTACAGTTACGTCATTTGGTAACCATAACATTGTTATGGTCTCTCTGACATCTTTAATATTTTTCCTGCATGTAATAAACACTTATTTCTGAAAAGTAGTCTACTCTCAGACATGTAGAGTTGTTTATTTTAATACAATTAATTTTTATTTGTCCTATATAAAATATATTAAAATTTACATAATATTTTGTGACCTAATTCTTCTATTTTCAAAGAAATGGGCATTATTGTAGTCCACCTTTTGCATAAATTCATGTTAAATCAGTGTACAAAATTTCAGAATTCTATCTCTAACGGTTGTGGAGTTACGAAATAATATGTGTGAAATTTTTCAAATTTTGAAAAATTTAATTCAAAGTAAAAAGTGAATTCTTAAAAACATTATTAGTAACCTTTTTACACTTTTATCAGATACTTAAGTTCTAATAAGTCTTGTTGCGGTACCTTGTAATTTTTGTCCAATTGTGAGTTCATTTCCTTATAAAATTTTATAAATCTACAGCCTGCATTTTCTGATAATAATAAATTGTGGTCGTTCACGTACAGTACATATACCCTTAAACCTATCCACCTTCAATTTTTCGAGTTTCAACACGAAAACGCAACTAACAATGTCAGGGCGATCAGTGGGTTTTTCATATGGGAGTAAAGCAATAGCTATTTCAGGTCATTGTGGATTGTAGATGAAAGTTAAAAAAAAGTCAGGTTTGCTATGCTTTCGAACAATAGACATAGCATCTTGGTATAGCTGTTGCATGTAGAGCTTGAAATGTAGAGGATAAAATCATTTTATCCTGCTAAGAGATCTTGCTGAAATGATTGGGAGACTACAAAATTTTGTAGGCCTCTTATTTTATCAGTACGTAATACCGTCTTTCCTTAGGAATTGTAATTTTTGCGCTCTCTCGCTCAAGCCAATACATACCTGAAAGAGGAATTTCTAATTAGTTGCAATGAAATCTCCATCTTGCTTTCTGTTCAATGACGGCAACTTTTGAAAACAAATATATCTATCTTCAACATTGTTTTCTGTGTTTACTATACTGCAGCAGGCCGTGATATACGTCTGTCTTTTTTTTTTCCCCCAGTCTATGATGAGTCTGGAATCTTGTTTATTTTTTCACGGCTTCCTTAATGTTACTTGCATTACAAATGCAGTAACTTTTGTGGTGTTGTAGAGTTTACTTAATTTTTGCAAATATTTAAAAACAATAATTAACAGTGCAATTTAGGTGAAATTGCAGCGGTAAGTTTCCAATTTATAATTGTTACTATGTTAAACGTCTCTAAAAATAATATGTTAAAAGCCTAAAGCAGTAAAATGAATATGGCGCTTAAGCGTAAGAAGAGGGAAATTGTTATGTGTGTTAGGTTGGGAATACTGAATGTGGTATTTCACACTTACCGTGTATTGGTTTTGTGCGGAAAGCAAGCAAATACGCACGATCTCGCACAAAGTTTTTTTTTTAGGCCCGTATCGTATCCATGGAGAAATTGAACATTTATGGACCAGTGCGTCACAAAATAAGATGCCAGTAATGGGTAAAATATTGTATACCACACGAGAGTAAACAGATTTTATTCGCTTCCCTTCGGGCGCTAAATTTTTCACCTCATCTCACTACATCTCGCCAAAATATTGTAAAAAGTTGCAGAAAATTGTAAAAATTGTAGAAAATTACTAAATTGTAAAACTGTAAAAATTGTAAAATATTGTAAAAATTTGTAAAAATTGTAATTGTAATATTGTAAAAATTTGACTTGTTTCACATATTAAAGCTTCGTTGCTCATGTAAGATCTAGGGAATATAATAAATGGATGAATGGATGATTGGATGAATGGATGAATGGATGAATGGATGAATGGATGGATGGATGGATGGATGGATGGATGGGTAAATGGATGAATGGATGAATGGATTAATAATTTTACCCTCTTAAGATAACTTGCTATAAATTACTATTGTCCATAGGTTTTCTAAATACTTTTTCTTTACTTGGTTATTTAACGACCATATAACAACTGCAGAATTATTTAACGTCGATGTAATTGGTGATAGCGAGATGGGGCCGATGATTCGCTATATATTACCTGACATTCGACTTACGGTTGGGGAAAATCTCGGAAAAAACCCAACCACGTAATCAGCCCAAGCGAGAATCAAACCCACGCCCGAGCGCAACTCTGGATCGGCAGGCAAGCGCCTTAGCCGACTGAGCTACACCGGTAGCGGTTAAATACTACAAGCGATTGACTTAAGTAAATTGCGACGAAATGTGTACGACGTAAGGAAGGTTAAGGATCGATTAGCAAAGATCATTAACCTGTCTTGACGTCATGAGTTGGAAACCTTCAGTCAATTATATGACCTCAGGAATTGCATCCATCCTAATAGTGGACACCGCCGGGCAAGAAGTGGCCCTGTTGCCCGAGTGTGTTGCAAGCTGGCAGTGTTTGCAGAATTGCAGACGGTAATGGGCGCTTCTTCCAGATAACCAGTCATTTAGAAACACGCTATTATTACAATACGAACATGCAGTGAATTACAGATCAGTTAGGCTAAAGACTACATTAATGGAATTTTCCATGAATTAATGGAGACCCGATCTTAGCTCAGTGTGTTAGTTGGCGGTTTCTTAGCGAAGGAGGCCAGAGTTCGAACCAGGACAGGTTCTGTGGGATATAAGATCATGCACAAAGGTTCCTCAGCAGGTTATGCCCCAGCAATTTGGTGTGATTGTTATAATTCAACCATTGGTTTCTAATCGTAAAATCAAATAAATTGGATATTTTACAATAAGGATTTGAGGCTAATATATGGAGGTGTCTCTTATCCGATCATATGACAACGGATAAAATTTAACTATGAAGCAATTTATATTACATTAGTCGGACTATAAAGAATGTCATTTCCATTTATCTTCCGTCTGTCTTTTGCCTGTCCTAAGCTAGTGTTTCGACTGTTTTGAGCTTATCTTCTGCCTGTCCTTAGCTAGTGTTTGGATTGTTTTCAGCTTATCTTCTGCCTGTCCTAAGCTAGTGTTTCGACTGTTTTCAGCTTATCTTCTGCCTGTCCTAAGCTAGTGTTTCGACTGTTTTCAGCTTATCTTCTGCCTGCCCTTAGCTAGTGTTTCGACTGTTTTCAGCTTATCTTCTGCCTGTCCTAAGCTAGTGTTTCGACTTTTTTCATCTTATCTTCTGCCTGTCCTAAGCTAGTGTTTCGACTGTTTTCAGCTTATCTTCTGCCTGCCCTTAGCTAGTGTTTCGACTGTTTTCAGCTTATCTTCTGCCTGTCCTAAGCTAGTGTTTCGACTTTTTTCATCTTATCTTCTGCATGTCCTAAGCTAGTGTTTCGACTGTTTTCAGCGTATCTTCTGCCTGTCCTAAGCTAGTGTTTCGACTTTTTTCATCTTATCTTCTGCCTGTCCTAAGCTAGTGTTTCGACTGTTTTCAGCTTATCTTCTGCCTGTTCTAAGCTAGTGTTTCGAGTGTTTTCTGCTTTTCTTCTGCCTGTCCTAAGCTAGTATTTCCACTGTTTTCAGCTTATCTTCTGCCTGTCCTAAGCTAGTGTTTCCACTGTTTTCAGCTTATCTTCTGCCTGTCCTAAGCTAGTGTTTCGACTGTTTTCAGCTTATCTTCTGCCTGTCCTAAGCTAGTGTTTCGACTGTTTTCAGCTTATCTTCTGCCTGTCCTAAGCTAGTGTTTCGACTGTTTTCAGCTTATCTTCTGCCTCTCCTAAGCTAGTGTTTCGACTGTTTTCAGCTTATCTTCTGCCTGTCCTAAACTAGTATTTCGACTGTTTTCAGTTTATCTTCTGCCTGTCCTAAGCTAGTATTTCGACTGTTTTCAGCTTATCTTCTGCCTGTCCTAAGCTAGTGTTTCGACTGTTTTCAGTTTATCTTCTGCCTGTCCTAAGCTAGTATTTCGACTGTTTTCAGCTTATCTTCTGCCTGTCCTAAACTAGTATTTCGACTGTTTTCAGCTTATCTTCTGCCTGTCCTAAACTAGTATTTCGACTGTTTTCAGTTTATCTTCTGCCTGTCCTAAGCTAGTATTTCGACTGTTTTCAGCTTATCTTCTGCCTGTCCTAAACTAGTATTTCGACTGTTTTCAGTTTATCTTCTGCCTGTCCTAAGCTAGTATTTCGACTGTTTTCAGCTTATCTTCTGCCTCTCCTAAGCTAATGTTTTCACTGTTTTCAGCTTATCTTCTGCCTGTCCTAAGCTAGTGTTTCCACTGTTTTCAGCTTATCTTCTGCCTCTCCTAAGCTAGTGTTTCGACTGTTTTCAGCTTATCTTCTGCCTCTCCTAAGCTAATGTTTCCACTGTTTTCAGCTTATCTTTTGCCTGTCCTAAGCTAGTGTTCCGACTCTTTTCAGCTTATCTCCTGCCTGTCCTAAGCTAGTGTTTCGACTGTTTTCAGCTTATCTTCTGCATGTCCTAAGCTAGTGTTTCGACTGTTTTCAGCTTATCTTCTGCCTGTCCTAAGCTAATGTTTCCACTGTTTTCAGCTTATCTTCTGCCTCTCCTAAGCTAGTGTTTCGACTGTTTTCAGCTTATCTTCTGCCTCTCCTAAGCTAATGTTTCCACTGTTTTCAGCTTATCTTTTGCCTGTCCTAAGCTAGTGTTTCGACTGTTTTCAGCTTATCTTCTGCCTGTCCTAAGCTAGTGTTTCGACTGTTTTCAGCTTATCTTCTGCCTGTCCTAAGCTAGTGTTTCGACTGTTTTCAGCTTATCTTCTGCCTGTCCTAAGCTAGTGTTTCAACTGTTTTCTGCTTTTCTTCTGCCTGTCCTAAGCTAGCGTTTAGACTGTTTTCAGCTTATCTTCTGCCTGTCCTAAGCTAGCGTTTAGACTGTTTTCAGCTTATCTTCTGCCTGTCCTAAGCTAGCGTTTAGACTGTTTTCAGCTTATCTTCTGCCTGTCCTAAGCTAGTGTTTCGACTGTTTTCAGCTTATCTTCTGCCTGTCCTAAGCTAGTGTTTCGACTGTTTTCAGCTTATCTTCTGCCTGTCCTAAGCTAGTGTTTCAACTGTTTTCTGTTTTTCTCCTGCCTGTCCTAAGCTAGCGTTTAGACTGTTTTCAGCTTATCTTCTGCCTGTCCTAAGCTAGCGTTTAGACTGTTTTCAGCTTATTTTCTGACTGTCCTAAGCTAGCGTTTAGACTGTTTTCAGCTTATCTTCTGCCTGTCCTAAGCTAGTGTTTCGGCTCTTTTCATCTTATATTTTGCCTGTCCTAAGCTAGTATTTCGATTGTGTTCAGCTTATATTCTGCCTGTCTTAAGCTAGTGTTTCGACTGTTTTTGCTTATCTTCTGACTGTCTTCTACCTTCTCTTGCTATTATTTCGGCTGTTTTCTGCTCATCTTCAGACTGTCTCCTGCCCATTACTACAGTATATATATATATATATATATATATATATATATATATATATATATTTACCTTTTCCTTTTCTTCCACAAATCTTCGGACTGTCGATGTCGTCTGCCTGTGTTTTATCATCTATTTGTGTTCAGTTGGTCTCATAACTATGTTTATCTGTTTTCTGACTACGTGTTCTGTCTACCTTCCAATAACATTATTTCCTTGCATCTCTTTCGACTATCTTTTGCATTCCGATTATATTTTTGTCTATCTTTCGGCAATTTTGTGGCTGTTTTTCAATCACATGCTGCGTGTCTTATGTTTTCTACATGTCTGTCTTCCCTTCGTGTTCTGACTGCCTTTAGTCTATCGCCAGTACGTTATTCGCCTAGATTCTTCTGTCATGCAAGTCTTGTCTGCTCCTTTCCTCATGCATTTTTGTTGCTCCGTTGTCAGTAAGTAACCATCAGTTCAATATTGAATAACCTTTGCAATTTGAGAGCTGCGAAGTAAATAGCACGTCCTTCAAAAGATGTTTTATCAGAACACTCATTCTGCTTGTCAGGTGCAGAGTAACTCGTTTGCTAGTCTTCCTGGATGAACCAGTGGCCACGTATCTGAGTATGAGGCAGATGTCAGAGTGGACGGGGAAACCCGGCGACCCGGAAAGTAGCCAACGATGATGACCTGATACTCTGACTGAAACCGACATATTTGTCAGAAACTGTTACATCGACTCCCACTCCAAGCAATAATCTGTGTAGTGGAATTAAGTACTGGTTTAAACATATTTTTCTTATTACACGTACGTGATCAAGATTAGTTCAGTCCCTATCATCATGTCCCACCTCTCTCAAATCCATTTTAATATTATCCTCCCATCTACGCCTCAGCCTCCCCAAAGGTCTTTTCCTATTAGTCTCCCAACTAAACTATATATGCATTTCTCAATTCACCCATACGTGCTACATGCCCTGCCCATCTCAAACGTCTGGAATTAATGTTCCTAATTATGTCAGGTGAAGATTACAATACGTGCAGTTCTGCGTTGTGCAACTTTCTCCATTCTCCTGTAACTTCATCCCTCTTAGCACCAAATATTTTCCTAAGTACCTCATTCTCGAACATCCTTAACCTCTGTTCCTCTCTCAAAGTGAGATTCCAAGTTTCACAACCATAAAGAACAACTGGTAATATAACTGTTTTATAAATTCTAACTTTCAGTTTTTTTTTAAACAAGACATGATGACAAAAGCTTCTCAACCAAATAATAACAGGCATTTCCCATATTTATTCTACGTTTAATTTCCTCTCGGGTGTCATTTATATTAAGTTGCTCCAATGTATTTGAGTTTTTCCACATTTTCAAGGGATAAATTTTCAATTTTTATATTTTCATTTCGTACTATGTTCTGGTCAAGAAACATTCGTTTTCCATTTGGTTTAAAAAATTCTTGGTTTTCGATAGCCTCAGTTTGAGTATAATCTTGTTCCATAACTGTGTAACTCAGGTCTGGGTTAATAATAAATTATTTATTAAGATTTAGCTTTACTTCAAGTAAACATTGGAAAGTAACGCTGCTTGAAATATGGTTGTAAAGCAATACAACTTAATTGCAAGAGTAAAATTTTACTGTTGCACTAGAACTTAAACCTCTTCTCTAAAAACATTCTTCTATTTGACTAGACTTCAGCAACCTTGCAAGAGACAGCACTTAACATTTGTCAAGGAGAGAATCGAAGGAGTGACGAAAATCTCAGCCAATTTGCCGCTCCCAAGAAGCACCTCAGAAGAGAGCTTCCTCGAAGCAGTTGGCCATCCCTCTTGCCTACGTAGCAACCTTTCCACGAAGCCGTGAGGACGCTTGTTATTTACACCAGACTACATAATAATTGTGGCCTTTCACCTTGGCATCCCCGGTTGAAATCCCGTTGCCGAAGCAACTGGGTGGGTTAACCCCATGCCGTGATAAATAGGTGCGAGGGAGGGAGCTACAAGACGTAGAGGTGGCCAATGACTTCACCTGAAGCTAATCGCACAGTTATGATTATGAGCCTAGACACCAGGACATTCTAAAAGTGCATTTTATTATGAATGGGTTGTGCAACATATTTAACTCGAGGAATATGTGCAGTGAACATCTGATGTCGGCTACGAAATACAGGGTGATTCAGTAAGGGCGTGCCAAATTGAACAGGAAATAGTGGATGTCCTACAGAACATTTTGAGATATGGAACTTGGGGGCAACGAAGTCAAATGAAGAAGATACGAGATTAAACCTGTCTATCGCTATCTCTCACGGTTTTATATTATCTGCATTTATTTATTTATTTATTTATTTATTTACTTATTTATAGGATGGGGTAGCGCATTTAAATCCAATTTTAATCCACTTTATTTATTACAGAAGAAAATAATTAAAATATGTCTTCATAAACATATTGATTTTCCATCTCAAAATTTGTTTTTAGACTTTAATGTACTTAACGTAAGACAAATTTATTATATTGTATTAATAAAATTCATACATAAAAGTCGACATAATTTTGAATTGTATTCTCATAGTTATGAAACAAAAGGTATGAATTCTTTAAGATTGTTTGAACCAAAATGCAACACTGTTACAGCATTTAATCATGGTAGTAATTTAGGCCCAAGAATATATAACAAATTTATATTTAAATATCCTAATCTAGTCAATTCTAATAGTTCTAGTATTAAATTTAAAACGTTATGTATGGATTTTATAAAAATTGAAAAATTGTAAATTTAAATTTATATACTATAATTGCACAGTAGACATAAGACAAATTGTATTGTATAATTATTAATTTCAATTCAGGAATCCGCCCCTGAGCACGAGTTATCCTCTGTCAGGGGCGAGCTAAAGTTTTTCTGTATATATTATGTGTTATGTTATAATTATTAGCAAAATAATAAATAAATAAATAAATAAATAAATAAATAAATAAATAAATAAATAAATAAATAAATAAATAAAAATAAAATGGCCAAATTAAATTGAATTGAATTGAACCAGTAATATAACTGTTTAATTATTTAGTGATCACTTATTATTTTTTAATCTATACTAATAATAAATCTGTAGCCGAAATTTTTCTGGTAATTTTCGATTTTCCAAAAATAATTGGTGCTAACATATATAATTAACCACCCTGAAACCGAAAATCGCTGTTTTTGAAATTTTTGTTTCTATGTCTGTCTGTCTGTCTGTCTGTCTGTATGTTTGTTACCTTTTCACGCGATAATGGCTGAACGGATTTCGATGAAAATTGGAATATAAATTAAGTTCGTTGTAACTTAGATTTTAGGCAATATGGCATTCAAAATACATTATTTAAAAGGGGGCTTATAAGGGGGCCTGAATTAAATAAATCGAAATATCTCGCTTATTACTGATTTTTGTGAAAAATGTTACATAACAAAAGTTTCTTTAAAAATAATTTTCGATAAGTTTCACTCCTTGAAAAATTTTGATAGGACTGATATTTAATGAGATAAATGAGTTTTAAAATTAAAATAACTGCCATCTAAGGCCGTGTAATGAATTAAAAAACAAATGACTTCGTCTATAAGGGGCCGTGGACAGCAAAAATCGAAAGCTATGAAGGATAGCCTACAGAGAATGTTTCTTTGTTTGTATGAAGTAATATCGGAAGCTAAATTAACCGATTTGTATAATTAATTATTATTTCACCATTGGAAAGTGTAGTTTCTCTAGATGGACATAATGCTATAATAATATTACAGTAACTTCTAATATAATATAATATAATATAATATAATATAATATAATATAATATAATATAATATAATATAATATATAATATTATATAATATAATTTAAGTTATTTGAAGGGTTCAGAACCATAGTGGGCCAAGCGTCATTTACTAAATACGTAGAAAACAAGGGTTAAAATTAAGTTATTACCATAATTCAATGGAAACCTATAACAAGTAAAATAAAATATACACATTAAATCTAAATGATGTCAATCTTCATTAAGCTATGGTTGCATGTAATAAAAATTAAGAAACATGTTAAAGGAATTGTCATTGCACCAAATTAGTGTCTCTGGACTAACATGATGGCATTTTAATTATTTGGGTGCAATTTAAATTAAGTAACATGTTAAACGATTTATCCTTCTATCAAACACGAATGTTCCCTGGATCAAATGTCCTATTTTAATTATGTAATTACTTTATATTTATTTCTAACGGGTGCAGCGAAGCTCACGGGTACGGCTAGTCAATAAATAAATTAATATTAATAATATATAATATTATTAATTAAATTAATATAAACCTAGAGGACATCGTCGACCAGGAAGACCTTTAAAAAGACTGCTAGATGGGGTCGAAACAGGTCTACAGAGGCCTAATTCGTGAAGGATGATGATGATGATGAATAAATTAATGAATTAATTAATTTGAATTATGTAATGATTTGATAGCATTGAATATATAGGAAATGGAAAAACGAATCACCTGTGAGAAGTAAAACCATGCTCATGCAAGCTATTACCTTTCAATTATATTTAGACTTATAAATTAAGGTAGGCCTTGTCTGGAGGTATTCTCTCAACTCTTGACAGAGACTCTGTAACTCTGTAACTCTATTGTTCTGAGCGTAATGAAACGCAGATCATTATAACATATAGGTGAGTGGCACACTCGTGTGCACAGAGCTCGTCCATTTACGCCTTAATGGATAGGACGTCACTAAAAACAGAGTAGCACGTGAACCGTTACTCATCCATCCACTGACCACTCTTAACACTTCCGTATTGCTCAAACTACGAGTATACAACAGCAAAACAAAACACTTCCAATTTGCGTGCCAATTCATTCGCTTTATATGGCTGCATATAATTATCACTTGATTAGCAGATATTCAGGTTTATAATGAATGATTTGGTGCTTCAGGCATGCGATGAATAAGTCTGCAAAATCTAGGGACTATTATAGTATATGAAAAGTATATTCTATTATCCATGTGCTAAAAGGGATAAATGTTCATCTTCCCTCTTGCTTAAAAAAGTCCCTTGTGCAGATACCTGTATTTCCCTATTATGACTATGCTGACATTTTACTGACTGACCTCTCCAGCGACAACAAAACGAAACTTCAACGTGCTCATAATTTGTGTGTACGTTTTGTAAGCAATGTTCGTAAATATGATCATATTACCCCATCCCTGGAAGCAATAGGTTGGCTTAAACTAGATAAGAAAAGAAATTTACATTCACTCCTCTTTCTCTTCGAAATCTTGAACTCTTCTATTCCTTCGTACCTGTCGTCTCGCTTCACTTACCTTTCTTCCCACCATAATCTGAACACACGCTCTCGCCATGAAACAATACTAACAATACCATCCCATCGCACCTCCTCATACTCATCCTCTTTCACAATAGCCCTGCCAAGACTCTGGAATTTTCCCTACCTGCTAGCATCAGGGACTGTCGAAATAAAATTGAATTCAAACGCAAACTTACTAGGCACTTGGTCAGTAATTGATTTCTTGTAAATAGTTTCTTTAATCTATCACAAAATATTTCAATATCCAGTAATTTCATCACTATAGAATTTTGTTATTGTAGGTTTAATTTGTAATTCAATAAATATAAAATATTCTTTGTTTTTCTATGATAAATTATCTAGCTTTAATTAGTGAGGTAATCTTTTCGTAGGCCTACTTTGATTTTTATTGTAATTGTAATTGTAAATTTAATACTAATTGTAATTTTATTTGTAATTGTAATTGTAAATTTAATACTAATTGTAATTTTATTCTTCATATTATAGTTGTAATCCCCTGGTAGAGGGGCAGAGAACGCCTGACGGCCTTATCTTTACCAGGTTAAATAAATAAATACTACTACTACTACTACTACTACTACTACTACTACTACTACTACTACTACTACTACTAATATTATTGGACCCTTCCTCAAAGATATGAATAACAAACATGTGCGTCATCTCATTAAAGTATATTAGTAAGAGGCCCTAATAAATCATTGTATACTATTTTTGAAATCATTGATCGGTGATAGCATAATCTCTGAAGCAATGTAATTAATTAAATTGTTACTTAGGAATATGATTTATGGTGGTTAATTTCACGTGTTAATTGTGAAATAAGTTTCTAAATACCAGTTGATTAGTTTCATCTTAGTAGGAGCCATCTTCAGAACTAGTGTGGTCCTTGCGTCTTCCGGTTTCTTCAGTTGTTTTGCTGGGGGGGGGGTGCGTTTGTGTTGTGCAGTGTGAAGTGAAATAGTGTGTGTTCTGAAATTCAGTTGTGTGTTGAGGATTTGTTGTGGGTGTTTTTTGTGTGTGGCTGTATATTTCGTACTGTTCTAGTGTGTTTAGCTTCTGGTTTTTCGGTTGGATATGTAGAATTTCCATGTCTGTGTCTATGTTGCTGTAGCTGTGGTTGGCGTTTGTGATGTGTTGTTCGTATGTGGAAGTGTTGTGTGATTTGGTTATGGCTGTAACGTGTTTGAAATGATCTGCCTGTCTGTCCCATGTAGAAGTTGTTGCATGTGAGTTTGTATACACCTGTTGGGTTATTTATTTGTGTTGTTTGTGTGTTGAGATGCTTTTGTAGAGTATTTTGTGTTCTGCATGCGATGTTCTAGTTTAATTTTATGAATGAAGCTGAGATCTGGTGTGTATTTTTGTTGTGTTCTTGTGTTTGTGTTATATTTCTAGGTTTCTTTTAATTATGTTTTGTCTTTTTTATTATGTTGTCTATTATGTTCGGGTTTTATCCATTTTCTTGTGCTCTGTATTTGATGGTAGGTATGTATTTATTTATTCTTTGTACTCTAGTCTTACTGGCTCATTAGTATGTTGAGTAGTCTCAGTATCATGGCTCGAAATGCAGCTTGTTTGTGTTATGTTGGGTCATTAGATGTGTTGTGGGTTTTCTGTAGATTTTGAAAGTTTATTTGTTATTGTGATGTCTAGGAAGTTCATGGGGAAAACCCGAAAACCCTATAAACTAGAAAAAAGGATAGGATTTCTTTGTTTATTGCGTTGTTGAAAATTTAAAACAAATATGGAATGTCTAAGAGAAGGATGGGTTGTATCAAGGATAACTCAATAAAAATTTTTGATGGTGTAATACTTACCTACTTACAAATGGCTTTTAGAGAACCCGGAAGTTCGTTGCCGCCCTCACATAAGCCCACCATCGGTCCCTATCCTGAGCAAGATTAACCCAGTCCACACCATCATATCCCACCTTTCTCAAATCCATTTTTAATATTATCATCCCATCTACGTCTCGATCTTCCCAAAGGCCTAACTAACACTCTATATGCATTTCTGGATTCAACCATACGTGCTACATGTTCTGCCCATCTCAAATGTCTGGATTGTTGGTGTAATATATTTTATATTTAATTAATACAAATTATGTTGTTGAACATAGGCCCACTACTTAAACACCTTAAAGTCTCACCAGAAACCAACTATTTTGAATATATGAACTTAGACAACGGGGTTCATTTTGTAATGAATCTCTGTTTTAAAGTTACTGGAAGTAATATTCAGTGACAGCTCCGATTTTACGTCATTAATGACGCGTCCTGATTGCCAATTAAAATCATAGCAACACGTGTACAAGTTAGCTGTAATTGAACTCCTTGTCGTTCACTCTTAAGGGTTTGTAACTGTCAGGCAGTTGTTGTCTGGATCTTTGAGGCCTTAACAGTAATTATAATGAACGGAATAAAAGTCTATGTTAATTATTATTAATATTCTTGTCGCCATAGCCATTAGCAGGAGGAAGTACGATGACATATAGCGTACAGTTCTAACACTGTCATGTGCTGAATACCGACAGATTCATACACTGAAAAATTAGACACTTATTAGGCCTATCTAAGTTTAATATTTTGGAAAATGTAATTGAAGCACAATAAAATGTACGAGTATAATATTAGAGTGCCTGGAAAGGTTTTATCTTTAATTCTTTACTGTCTACTTTATCGTCACCTGCGACCCTGTAGCTAAGTTGGTAAAACAAGTTTATGATGATGATGATGACGATGATGATGACGACGACGACGATGATGACGACGACGACGATGATGACGATTATTATTATTATTATTATTATTATTATTATTATTATTATTATTATTATTATTATTATTATTATTGCTATTATGGAAAACACCGGGATTTTACTTGAAGCAAGTAAAGAGATAGGTTTGGAAGTAAATCCGAAAAAGACAAAGTATATGATTAGTCTATGTCTTGTGACGAGAATATCGTACGAAATGGAAATATAAAAATTGGAAATTTATCTTTTGAAGAGGTGGAAAAATTGAAATACCTGGGAGCAACAGTAAAAAATATAAATGATACTCGGGAGGAAATTAAACACAGATTAAATATGGGAAATGCCTGTTATTGAAACTTTTATCATCCAGTCTGCTGTCAAAAAAATCTGAAAGTTAGAATTTATAAAACAGTTATATTACCGGTTGTTCTTTATGGTTGTGAAACTTGGACTTTCACTTTGAGAGTGGAACATAGGTTAAGGGTGTTTGAGAATAAGGTGCTTAAGAAAATATTTGGGGCTAAGAGGAATAAAGTTACAGGAGAATGGAGAAAGTTACACAACACAGAACTGGACGCATTGTATTCTTCACCTGACATAATTAGGAACATTAAATCCAGACGTTTTAGATGGGGAGGGCATGTAGCACGTATGGGCGAATCCAGAAACGCATATAGAGTATTAGTTGGGAGGCTGGATGGTAAAAGACCTTTGGGGGGACCGAGACGTAGATGGGAAGATAATATTAAAATGGATTTGAGGGAGGTGGTATATGATGATAGAGACTGGATTAATCTTCCTGAGGATAGGGATCAATGGCGGGCTTATGTGAGGCGGCAATGAACCTCCGGGTTCCTTAAAAGCCAGTAAATATGTAAGTAATTTTATTATTACCATTTTATTATCATTATGATGTGCTTCAGGCCACGATTTTCCTAAGCACTTTACTCACCAACACACTTGGAATGGAATTGAATGGAATTTAATTGATGGGGGCACGGATGACCCAGCACTGCGACCTATTGAGATCTATTGCACTAACCCTCGATATGGGATGAGTTGATCTCTGTTTGTCTCTCAAAGTGAGAGTCCAAGTTTCACAACCATACAGAACAATCGGTAATATAGCTTTGGGAAATTGCTGTACACCGACTGAAACGACTTTTTTTTAAATGAGTTAAGTTGAAAACGCGGTTTTCTGCTGAAGTGTCGAAATTTATTTTTATAACATTACGATATGTTTTCTCTTTATATTTCGTATACTAAAAAAAATAAAAATAAAATATATATATATATATATATATATATATATATATATATAAATGATACTCGGGAGGAAATTAAACACAGATTAAATATGGGAAATGCCTGTTATTGAAACTTTTATCATCCAGTCTGCTGTCAAAAAAATCTGAAAGTTAGAATTTATAAAACAGTTATATTACCGGTTGTTCTTTATGGTTGTGAAACTTGGACTTTCACTTTGAGAGTGGAACATAGGTTAAGGGTGTTTGAGAATAAGGTGCTTAAGAAAATATTTGGGGCTAAGAGGAATAAAGTTACAGGAGAATGGAGAAAGTTACACAACACAGAACTGGACGCATTGTATTCTTCACCTGACATAATTAGGAACATTAAATCCAGACGTTTTAGATGGGGAGGGCATGTAGCACGTATGGGCGAATCCAGAAACGCATATAGAGTATTAGTTGGGAGGCTGGATGGTAAAAGACCTTATATATATATATATATATATATATATATATATATATATATATATATATATATTTAATTTCAACTAAATTAATCTCAAGGCGTGATACACTAACACAGTACTGTAAGCTTCTTTAAACGTAATATGATGCAAGATTTCCTTTATTTCTAAATTAGTGGCATTTTAAGAGTTTGTAGAATACTAAAAAGACTTTAATGAGTTCTAATTTGGGTTTTATATTCTAAACGTCTAGGGTTTAGTGATATTAACACAGCAATACAAAATTGACATCCATTTTCAATTTATAAATTAAATCTGCTCCGGAATAGAACCCGGGTCTTTTTGTTTAATGGCTTTCCGCGCAACTTTTTCACGCTGCACAACCAGCTGCTCATCTGCCTGATAAATTAGATACGAAATTAGCGGGGAGTCAGGCAGACTTGCTTTGATTTATGACCGTGTTAAATGTATACCTTAATGTGGTTTGTTGTGTTAGCTTATCATTAAGTAATTTATTCAGCAAGGCAATTAGCAACTCCTGCATATTATTGAGCAAGATAGAGAGGCTCTCAAAATGATATTAACCTCCCACTGCACAGAGTTACGTGAGCAGTTCCTAGATTGCGTGATTAATGTGTAATAAACAATTAACTGTATTGAATATCAGAGTCACATTCATTTATTTATGTTTAATAATAAGACAGTTAATGTGCAAGATGCGCTTGCATCTATAGCTACCGTAATCCTGAAGAATTGCATTGCAGAAAGAAAATTGTCAATATTGTGTATATATACACTACGGTTATTTATATATAGTTAGCCATGGACATTCGTTATAATTCTTAGGCTAAACTAACGGTCTTACTAATTATAGTACATTATGCAACGAGCCTATAATGGTAGTAATTAAGACGCGAGTATGTTTGTTTATGAAACGAGCGCAAGCGAGTTTCATAATTTTCATACGAGCGTTTTAATTACCATTATAGTCAAGTTTCATACGACTTTTTACGCTCGACCATATTTCTAACTTGAAATTATTCATAAGTATTCATGTTATTCTTATCTGACTGGGGAGCGGAAGTGACCTTGTGCAATATCTCGTAAATTGTGAGATGTGCGCAGACGCAAAAGTATTGATTTTTTCCTAGAAACAAATGTCATTGACCTTGATATCTAGAGAGTAAAATAAAGATTAGCCTTGATATAACCTTGAAATTGATTTAGACATTGAAAAACGAGATGACAAATTGAATTTATTTGAATATTATTTACAATTAACGCTAATTATTATAGTAACAGAACATAACCTTCTGCGACAGTATTGGATTTCCAGCCTCCGTGACTTTTCGCTAATTGTCTTTCGATTGCATATCCGAGAATAATCGATACTAGCCGTTTTATAATGGTACAATGATGATTTCTCATTGGCTGAACAACTGAATTATAATGAATAGGTGTACTTTAATGAGGTGCATTAAAGGGCTACTACCAGGTGTATAATTACTACATTTCGGCATGGTCGAGCATAAAAACTGTTATACAGACGTTTATCTGTCTTATACAGTGAATAGCTCGTTTATAAGTAGTGCAAATTCCTGACTAATAATCACTACGTACATCGTGTATAACAGTACAACTGTTACACAGCTACATCATAGTTTCGTCATTATTTTATTACGAAAGGTAATGGAATAACTAAGATTCTTTATTGCATCCGATAGTGTGCGCTAGTGTGCAACCGTGGATGAATATATAATAGGATGCGAACCTTACTGAGTTTCCCGTAACACATACTAGAGGCGCTGTTATAGAAATTGATCTTGCTGCCATCTGTTGGGCGGAGGGGCGTTGTTACATCTAGCAGCGCACATAGTAGCGAAAAGAGTAACTAATTACTCCATGCATTTAGCAGCGCACCTGGTGACGAAAATGTTAAACTATGCAGAAAGTATTCCCTCCCTACCCTAATCGATATTCAAAACTAACCCAATTTAAAATAAAACATTTACATTTTTATTCATCACAGCATATTCTACTGAAAATTCTTACTGGAGCCAACAGGAAGATAAAAGAGACTATCTATTTAACACTACCCAATTAAAATATAACCAGACAGAGACAAAAAATAAAGCAAAAGGTTAGATAATTGGGATTGTATTCTTTGGGTATTTATTGTACAGCGCAATGGAAAAGTCTGCAATAACTACTTAGATAGTTCAATTTATTATATTACTATTACTTTACAATACATTCAACAACACTATTTTTACAATGTCCATAAACATCACTGTTTAACATACACTGATTATATATACACGTTGTATCACTTCATGTTCACTTATTAGCAAGTTTCTGTCTGCCATCTTGTCTCCTCGAGCAATATCTCGAACGGATAAATAGAGAACTCTGGGTAATATACCCAACACGTCGTTCTAATGTTCACCACCTACAACGTTGGGCGCTATTTGAGCCCCCTGCCGCCAGATGGTGCTGACAGCAGTTTCGCATCCTATTATATATTTATCCATGGTGCAGCCCTAAGTATCGATAGTACAAATGGGCTCGATCGATTACAGTGCTATATTTTGATCAAAGAGTACAGCTACAGCAATGTTATTCTAATTATTCTGTGATCTTTGTTATGTTGTTTTGTGTTACAAGGCAACCATCGTCATAAAATGACAATCCATACCAATAACTGTTAGAGCGATTGTCATTTTTTCTATTTATACAACTCTTAGACAGGGAGTTTCGTGTGTATAACTACTGCAAAGCAATTCCCATGTATAGTTACACACTGCTTATACATTCATCGCTTATCCATGGTTTATTAGGAACGTTTTCTGTCCCAACTTTTCGTAAGTCTTATAAAAATTATGCAAGTTCATTAGTAAGACCGTTAGAGTTATTTACATATACCGGTAGTTAGCTATGGACATTCGCTGTAATTCTTATAATCTAGGCTAGAGTGAGAGCAGTTAACATGGAAAAGCGTGTGTTGTTTGACAAATAATTACTCCATGCTAGATGATAAAATAAATTGTGAAATGATTCTATAGTGTGAATTTTTAAAGACATTGAGTCAGACAAAAAAAAGTCAATATTGATAAAATTGAATATCGGTTGGTGATAAAATATCTATTCTTGAAAGGATTGTCCGGCGACGAAATTTAAGCGGATATGGTGGATACATTGAGGAACTATTGTTCTTCGTACAAGCGGGATGCGGAATTTAACAGTGGAAGAACGGAGATCAAATGTGATCACCATGTTGGGAGACCTGCCTCTGTGATCACTCGAGAAAATATCGAATCGTGCATCACGTTTTTGGAGGATCGAAAAATTGAGCCTAAAAATATATCAGAGACATTGAAAATGTCCTATGAACATGTCTTTCACATCGTACATCATGATTTATGCGTGGGAAAATTATGTGCTAAATGGATCCATAAATGCCTGAACGCTTATCAGGTATTGAAGACTATTCTAACTTTTTGGGTCGTATTGTTAGTATGAAGGAAACATGGATCTGCTCTTACAATCCAGAACAAAAAACAGTCAGAAGAATGGAAACACATTGGTTCTGCCAGTTCAAATAAATGTCGCTTTTAAAAATCGGGAGGAATGGTTTTTTTATTTGATTTTTTGAGACAAAGATGGATTAATATTGTAACAGACTACTTAGAACTAGATGAAACTACTCTTATGACGAGAGCGTGTTATTCTTCATATTAACTATGTTTTGGAAAAAATTGTGGAGGTACATCGTGCGATAACGACACAGATATAACGACTCAACTCTGACTGCTATAACGACACAACTATAACGACTCAACTCTGACTGCGATAACGACACAACTATAACGACTCAACTCTGACTGCGATAACGACACATCTATAACGAGACAAATCTGACTGCGATAACGACACAACTATAACGACTCAACTCTGACTGCGATAACGACACAACTATAACGACTCAATTCTGACTGCGATAACGACACAACTATAACGAGACAATACTGACTGCGATAACGACACAAGTATAACGACTCAAATCTGAGTGCGATAACGACACAACTATAACGACTCAACTCTGACTACGATAACGACACAACTATAACGAGACAACTCTGACTGCGATAACGACACAACTATAATGACTCAACTCTGACTGCGATAACGACACAACTATAGCGACTCAACTCTGACTGCGATAACGACACAACTATAACGAGACAACTCTGACTGCGATAACGACACAACTATAACGACTCAACTCTGACTGCGATAACGACACAAATGTTACTGAAAAAACGACTCAACTCTGACTGGGATAACGATTTAACTCTTACGAGTTGCTAAAATATAATAAAATCTTGGAGAGGAAGTTGTAGTGATGAGTACGAGTTGCCTTTTATCTTTGATGTCCGGAAAAATATCACTGAGTCTTTCAGCCTGGGAGGCCGAAATCAGCGTCTTGAATTACTAACCGTGTCACTCTCAAGAGTGAGATTTCCTGCCTCCCAAGTTACATACTGCTTTACCATTCTTCACCGCAGGTGTTATCCTTTGACGGACTTAATATCCACAGTGATTGACGTCCAATGGGCACAGCAATAATAAGACAGCGTGCAGCACAAAGAATGCTCCATGTCTCTGCGCTCGACGGTAGTCCGTTTCTTTGTGAGGTCATTCCAAACCAATATCCACTAATATTCTTCGCACTACATTAATTATTCTTAATTATTTAAATAGATTTGATTCTTGCTTAATTTGAAGTTCTAGCCTTTTGGGCTTCGAATTGAATGGATCTTTCTTCGATTCCCAGCTGTAAGGAGCAGTTTAATTCTTTCCATAGGAACTGGGGCCGTATTCATAGACGTTCCTTATATACTTCAACTTGCCTTTCCCACAAGCTGGCATAAATCGAGGATTTTGTATTCAGAGTCCGAACTTATACTCACACTTAAAAACCATGATTTCATTCGAACATTCTATCTCTCAACACTTCTAAAACTACAGTTATTCCCCAGTAAATTTTATAAATTGCCTAATTCTCCCCTAAACATCAAACTACACAAGTTTGGTTGTCCCGCAATTTGTTGCAATTGTCCAATTATAAATTAATCTTCAGAGGTTGAATATTTAGAAATCATTATTGATAAACATCTGAAATGGGACAAACAAATCAACTATCTTTGTAACAAATTACGTAGAATTATAGACTATATTACTTTGTTCAGTTACGAAATTACTTATCAATGGATGTACTACATACAGTTTACCTTTCCTTGTTTCACTCTATAACCCAATATCGAATATTAGGATGGGTTAGTACTTATAAAACTAACCTTAATCCGATGAAAGAGTAATGGAACGGAGAAAAACTTCCTCCGGCGCCGGGATTTGAACCCGGGTTTTCAGCTCCACGTGCTGACGATTTATCCACTAAGCCACACCGGATACCCACCCCGGCGTCGGACAGAATCGTCTCAGATTTAAGTTCCAACTCTTGGGTTCCCTCTAGTGGCCGCCCTCTGCACTACGTCATAGATGTCTATGAACGCAGGATCCCGGCCAACTAGTCACTCATAACGAGTGCACCTCAGCACATGTGTGGACTTCAGTCCTGCGTTCATAGACATCTATGACGTAGTGCAGAGGGCGGCCACTAGAGGGAACCCAAGAGTTGGAACTTAAATCTGAGACGATTCTGTCCGGCGCCGTTGTGGATATCCGGTGTGGCTTAGTGGATAAAGCGTCAGCACGTGGAGCTGAAAACCCGGGTACAAATCCCGGCGCCGGAGGGAGTTTTTCTCCGTTCCATTACTCTTACATCGTATGATGACGCAGAATATCTGCATGGAAATATCATATGTACTTCGGTACATAAAAAAAATGTAAAAATAACCTTAATCCACTGGATTTATTAGAGAAAAGAATAATTAAAATATATCTAAAAAATCTATTGATTATCGTACCGAAAAATTGTTTTTAGAATTTAAAGTCTTGAAAATACATCAAATTTATACCAATGCATTATTGAATTTTATATACAATAATCACACTTATTTCAGATCATATACTCACAAATAAAAACCCAGGGCATGAATACAATACGTTTGTGTCAACCCAAGTGTTCAACGAGCATTGCTTTCAACCACAGTACTAATATCGGCCCTAAAACTTATAACAAATATAGACATCGGATTTTTAGGCACTAAAAATTGCAGTTTTAGGCGCCTAAAATAAACTCAAAATTTGTAAAATTAGGCTCTATTTTGATGAAAATAGGCATTTTAGGCACATCAAGGTATCATACTTATTTCTTTCACTGAAATTTTTAGTTATACACTAAAATACGCACAAAAAGTATGTTTAAACATTAAAAAAGAATACTATATTATATTTATAAACAGAGCTGCACATTTAATATATTGAAACTAATGAAATAATGATTATTGATATCAAGATTACTCATTTTAAGTTATTGAAATTCAGTTCCATGCTCAGACTTTATTATAATTATCTGCACAGTATACCACCAGAATTTTTTCTAAATTCTCCACAGTTAACCTTTGCCTTTTGTCACTGAGAATCATTTTGAAAGCAGAAAAACTTCTTTCAACCGAAACTGATGTGAGAGGCGCAAATTTTAAATTAGGTGCAATAGAAACATCAATACTTACTGGAACATTTACACTTTCCCCCGATATCACTCTTGATACTTTTTCCAACAATGAAAATCCTACATTCTTATTTAATACGTTGTCCCACTTATTTTTAACTTTTTTTCCCAGTTTCGTCCAAAGTAGAATGTATGTTCACTTGAGCTTCCTTTACTATTGCTATTTGGCTACAAAGAGATTGTTTTTCACGTTCTAATTGTTCAATGCTTGCAGGTATGAAAGAAAAGTTTGATGTTATGTAGGCAATATCGTTTTTCACTCGTGAGTCATTCAGACAATCTTTCACTGCTTTCACACACGCTGCACTATCAGTTTCAGGTAATTTATCAATAACTGTGACCACTTCTTTAAAATACTTAGAATAATACACCACTGACTGAATCCAGGTTCCCCATCGTGTAGAATAATACACCACTGACTGAATCCAGGTTCCCCATCGTGTAACAACCGGCCGAGGTGGGAGTGGGATATCTGGAAAGTTCTCTCTGAATATTGAAATCCTGGATGGGGCTTTACAAAAACATTTTTTTGTGTTAGAAATAAACGAATTGACAAGAGGAAATTCATTCCGGATTGTTTCAGAAACCCTGTGAAGGCCATGTGCAAGACAGGTTACATGCGTGAGGTTAGGATAAAATGTTTTAAGAAGTGGAGCTGCAGCAACCATGTATGAGGCAGCATCAGTACAAAACAACAGAACTTTAGAATCGTCTATATTACCTGAGTATAAAGACTGTAGGCCTTTATTTACAAAATAAGCAATGGCTTGGCTATTCACTTTCGAAAGTTCCTTAACACATACGAGGTGTGGAATCGAAGGTCCATCAGGACTAAGTTTTCCTACTACCATATTTGCTATATACCTATTCATAGGATCTGAAGTTTCATCCACAGAGACCCATATGTAAGAATCACCTATATCCTCCCGAATGGAAGCTAAAGTTTCATTGTATATTGTCTAAGTAATTTTTTCTTAGGGTCGACTCAGATGGGATATTTTGTTTGCAGTATTTTTGTAAAAACTGTCTTAAAACCGGATTTTCAATTGCATTCCAGGGAATGTTAGCAGCAACAAACGCTCTGGTTAAATCAGCATAGAAATTGCTGCTGAGATTGGATGAAGTAGGCTGTGTTAGTAAAGTTTGTTGCAGTTGATTTTTCTGCTGAGCTTTAGCCTTATGAGCCGCTCCTTGCACATGCTGCTTTAGGTGGCACTTCTTTTCTTGCGAAATCTAAAAATGTAAAGTAAACTGAATTAAAATAAAATCCTAATTGTTGTATTGCCGTATTTCTATCACAAAGTTAGTGGATTCGAACAATCAAAATTTTAATGACCTGCAAATACTTTGACTATCGGAATTTAAAAGGTTAAAATGTAGTGGTCTTAAAAAGAATTATACCTCAGGATAGCTCAGTCAATGTATAAATATTATAGGCCTACTCATTAAAATTAATACAATTTATATATTTCAACTATTGTTACATACCTGTTTGCTACAAATCTTGCAGAATATTATTTTTCCATCATAAGTGAATTCTGAATATTCTGTTAGCCATTGCCGGATCAATGTAGATTTTGCACTTATATTTTTCGGCATTATCGCGTTAAACTTCACAGGAAAACGTCCTACCGCTCAAAACTTCTCAACACAAATAAGGTGAGGGAAAGAGCAACTGTTAACGAGCATTCAAATGAACCGTTGTTATTGAGATTCAATTGGACAAAAATACAAAGTTCCACTTATTGTTGCATTTCCTGGTAGTGTTAACACTAGGAGGGCCATTCTTTTAAATATTTTGAAACGGTTTACCCTACTAATTCGCAGTTTTACGACTTTTCATAAATATTTCAAAAACACTCTTTCTCCAAAAATTGTGATTTTATGACACTCTGAAGGGCAGTACAGCTAATCGATTTCAGATCGAAAACAGTCATTTTTATAGTATAGTATATCTCTGAATCGGTAGCAGCACATGTTGTGATTGTTGCCTGCTTCAAAACTAAGGTTGGTTCTTTGTCGGCATTTATGCCTCCAAACATGTTAAATTCGGTGAAATCTATTGCGAGTGTCGTGAGATTCAAAACGTTTTGTTTCCTTTATCAATGGTTTCATGGCCGGTGTGAAGCAAACTTTCCACTTTTTAAATGCCTTAAATTTCGCAGTGAATGCATGTATAAATTATAAAAAGTAAGAGTAAAATGCGAAACTTTACAGTGAGTTAGGCATTTTTAGGCGAATATTAACAAATTAGGCTCTAATAACCGTTTTAGGGCATTTTAGGGCACTATAAAACTCTTTGATTACCTTTCAATTTCCATGAAACACAAATATTAATAATTATTTTTACTTTTCTCCTAAAGAAACAAAATAGGCATTTGCCCTAGAATCCGATGTCTGCAAATTAATAAAGAAATACCCACATCTATTTACCTCCAACAGTTTGACATCTAAAAATGTATGTAAGCAATTTGTTATGAGTAATAATATTAACTTTTAGATGTTATTTTATTGTAATTTATGCGTGTAACTTTATTATGTATCGAATCTCCTCCTGAGTACGAGAACACTCTCTTTCAGGAGAGTGCTAGAATTTTGTAAATTTACAATTTCTTTGTATTCTTCTGCAATAAAATTATTATTATCATTTTATTATTACTTTATTTTATTGTTATTATTTTATTTTATTATTATTATTTTATTTTATTATTATTATTTTATTTTATTGTTTTTATTTTATTATTATTTTATTATTATTATTATTATTATTATTATTATTATTATTATTAATACTACTACTACTACTACTACTACTACTACTACTACTACTACTACTACTACTACTACTACTACTACTACTACTATTTGCCATGCCGATACTCTTATATGAATGCGAAATCTGGACAGTTGAAGAAGCTAATAGACCTACTTCAAGAATCACCGTAGCAGAAATGAGATTTTTAACGAGAAGAGCCAAGTATACTTGGCAAGATTATAAAACTAATGAGAAAATTCTAACAGAACTCGATGTCAAACCAGCCACTAACAAAATTCAAAAATACAGATAAAATTGGATCCAACATGTTCAACGAATGGACAGTAACAGGCTGCCATTCCAAATTGTAGAAGAACCCAGAGCAGACCGATTAAATACTTCTCGAAAGCTACTGAGATCAGAAAAGGCCACTGGTCCTATTCCTTGGATACACACTATGATGATTAAAGCTAGGATTCTGATGAAATTGCATCTTTTTTCTAGT
The DNA here is from genome assembly GCF_040183065.1 of Periplaneta americana. Lineage (NCBI taxonomy): Eukaryota > Metazoa > Arthropoda > Insecta > Blattodea > Blattidae > Periplaneta > Periplaneta americana. Next base: position 194,504,266 of record NC_091119.1, on the reverse strand, counting down.
AAGCCAGAAACATAGCTGCTTTAGTATTTATATGTTATGTGATAAACTGAGTGTTTGAAAGCATATTTGTAAGGACTTTTTTTGCATTTTTTGCCTTTTTCAACTCATAAGAGTATTTTTTGTTTTATTCGGTCCTTTTTAGGTATTTTCATTTAATTTTGATCATAAATCCCCATTATTAATGTAAAATAATGTTTATTTCCTTTGATATTTTCTTTACATATTTTGTCCATTAATACCCATTATTTTATATAATATTTTAATCGTTCTTCTACACAAATATTGCCATTTTAACGTAGTACACCCCATGTAAGGGATCAGTCCAACCACCCCTTCAATATAGACTCCTCTGTACCTGCTAAGATAGCAGTGGCCTTGTGGTAGACTACATGGAAACTAAAAGTAAACTAAATACAAGCGCTACAGCCCATGAAGGGCCAAGACCGACCAGCCGACTGCTGACCTCACGTTCACATGCCGACGCAGAGGTGAACGATCATACATGGAAACTACATCAGGTAAAATAATTAATTAAAGTGTACTACTTAGAAAAAATTATGTAAAATTTAATTTAATTACTAGTCTAAATATTAAGTAGTACAAAACCTCTTTTCCTTACTTACTTACTGGCTTTTAAGGAACCCGGAGGTTCATTGCCGCCCTCACATAAGCCCGCCATTGGTCCCTATCCTGAGCAAGATTAATCCAGTCTCTACCATCATATCCTACCTCCCTCAAATCCACTTTAATATTATCTTTCCAACTACGTCTCTGCCTCCCCAAAGGTCTTTTGCCCTCCGGCCACTCTATATGCATTTCTGGATTCGCTCATACGTGCTACATGTCCTGCCCATCTCAAACGTCTGGATTTTATGGTCCTAATTATGTCAGGTGAAGTATACAATGCGTGAAGCTCTGTGTTGTGTAACTTTCTCCATTCTCCTGTAAATTCATCCCTCTTAGCACAAATATTTTCCTAAGAACCTTATTTTCAAACACCCTTAATCTCTGTTCCTCTCTCATAGTGAGAGTCCAAGTTTCACATCCATACAGAACAACCGGTAATATAACTGTTTTATAAACTCTAGCTTTCAGATTTTTTGACAGAAGACTAGATGACAAAAGCTTCTCAACCGAATAATAACAAGCATTTCTCATATTTATTCTGCGTTTAATTTCCTCCAGAGTGTAATTTATATTTGTTACTGTTGCTCCAAGATATTTGAATTTTTCCACCTCTTCGAAGGATAAATCTCCAATTTTTATAGTTCCATTTCGTACAATATTCTGGTTACGAGACATAATCATATACTTAGTCTTTTCGGGATTTACTTCCAAACCTATCGCTTTACTTGCTTCAACTAGAATTTCCGCGTTTCCCCTAATCGTTTGTGTATTTTCTCCTAACATATTCACGTCATCCGCATAGACAAGAAGCTGATGTAACCCGTTGAATTCCAAACCCTCTGTGTTATCATGAACTTTCCTAATGGCATTTTCTAGAGCGAAGAACCTCTTTTCCTACTAGGCCAATTATGTAAGATCAATTTTAGGGCATTTTAAGGACATTTTTGAAAGATTTTTAGGTCATAAATGCATTGTTTTAGGACATGTTTTCATGATTGATAAGTCATCAAAATCCTAGCCGATTTTTTTAGTTATTTTACGACGCTGTATCAACTACTAGGTTATTTAGATTCGATGAAATTGGTGATAGCGAGATGGTATTTGGCGAGATGAGGCCGAGGATTCGCCATAGATTACCTGGCATTCAACTTACGGTTGGGGAAAACCTCGGAAAAAACCCAACCAGGTAATCATCCCAAGCGAGGTTCGAACCCGCGCCCGAGCGCAACTTCATATCGGCAGGCTAGCGCCTTAACCGACTGAGCCACGCCGATGGCCTATCCTAGCCGATAATGTAACTTGTTCTAACAAGGGTTTGAACCAGGTTCCGCTCGGTCGGATATGCTAACTATTATTCTACAGAGGTGAATTGATATGGGCCAGTAATAGTATAAATCAATTTTTCATCTTTCTTTCAAGAAGGGTTTTACATTCAGAAATTTTAGTCTACCTGGGAGGTATACTTTGTTCTATGAACTCATTGCTTAAAGAACTTAAAGGCGCTTTCAAACCCCAACATTAGCATTACGAATTGCTGGACAATAACTGACAATTCAAAAGCCAGCAGCTAGCACCGCTCCCAAATGTATCCACACAAGTTAACAGTAAAACAAATAGGATAATCTTTAAATGTGTGCGGCATGTTCTCCGACAGCAATGGCGACAAATATTTTACAAGTTTACTCCATGAAAAATAAATACTGCATTTGTGAAGAGTCTTTAAAGTCACAATACTGGGACAGTGTGTACTTTTCTGGTAAAGTGCAAACCATTCTTGTACAGCCGGTAACAGCCAACAGCTGAGTCATGTTGTGAACTCTCGACAGTTGTACCTTAAGTACTTGCTTCAGTACTTCACTGTCGCCGGGATGGTAGAGTCGCTCGGAGCTTTATGTGACGTCAGGTGGTGAGTACTACCGCCCTGCTCTACATGTGACGTTTTACTGCGATTTTGATTTTATTTGTGTGACGTGACAGTTCTTTGGATTACATCGGCATCGACATGGAATTAATTCTTCAAGAAACATCAGTAATGCGGTATTGTTATTGTTTGTTATTTTGAAGTTCCAGTGAGCAGTTATTTGTCCGTTAATACGTTTCCAACCTCTTATAATGTTCGCGGACAATGTGACAGATAGTGAACGTCTTTCATGACCTTACGAAACTCGTGTGGTGACCTTGTGTTCATTGTTTTGGAGGCACTCCAGCGAATAGGGATTATAAAGAATGGACACTGAGCGAATTTTCCTGTGTTTTGTTTCTCTGTGCGCCACCGTTTAGTTCTACTTTCAAGCGCTAGAGGTTAGTGTAATCGAGCATAGGCTAAGATAATAATTGAGAATAGTGTTGACACACAGGATCCAAACATCGCCTACCTTATTGCATAATCCAGTAACGCTTTGCTTCAAATAAATTCAAGTTAACAGCTTTTCCTTATTTCTCAGTGACGAACTAGTTGTAATAATAATATTTTATATTTCAAATCTTAATAAATTATATTATAAAATAATATAATACATTATAAAATTATGTATCAAATTCGTTTAATATTTGTAAATAATATAATGTAGTTATATGGTTTTACTTCTCATAAGAGTTTTGTTTTTCCATTTTCAGCGCTATCAAATCATTACATATTTTAATTGTTGTTGGGGTCAACGTCTCAATTCTCATTATAAAGGAACTCTAGAGTCTAGACATTACAGTTAATGACGGATTTATTATTTTATGGATCCAATTTATTTTATTTGAGTACATAATGTACCTAGATGTATTAATTATATGTGTTATACAGGGACATCATTTTATTTTTACTAACATTTTTAATATTAATCTGGCTATACCTTTCTATAAACGATTGAAACCGGAAACACCGTTTGCTACCCCTTCCACGACTGGAGTTCGATGATACTGGCGTAAAATACAAACATATCACTTTACTAGGTATAGGAGGGAAGAAAAGTAGTTCATCCATTTACGTAAACTAGGAAATATTGCGCTTTTGAGTTTGATCATTTTCATTAGGTTTTTGTTTAGTCAAAATACAGTACAGTATTAACGAGTGTTTTTTACTCACGAACTGAGCTATCCATCCGGACGTATTCATTATGCAGTGTATATTATACTGTCTACAGAACATTAGCGTACAATATAGAGAATGAAGTTAAATTTAAAAATAACATAATATGGATATTTAAACACATTTTTTAAAATGGTGGCCGTTCATTTCGATACTGGCTTCAGTTCTAATGTGCATATTATCGCACTATAGACTATTGTACCTAATCCCAATTACCAGTTTCGTTCTTCGTACTAGTAACTCATGTTGAAATAATTCTGTACCTACTCTATGAAAGAGTATCTTACGTACTGTAAATTCAATCTTCACTTCTGCCCGATCCGAAAAGATAAAATTACTCAGACATACTATCTACTGTCCGTCCAAGTGGTTATGTCGTAGGGTCGTAGAAATGGAGGTAATTACGTGACAGTTAATTACTTAACGAGGCCCTTTTATTTAAGTTATTTTAAACAGTTGTATAATATTACGTAGACGTTCAATTCCTAACAGAAATTATGTTTTCAGAAGAGAGCTAAGACAGCCCAGCCACTAGCTGGCGAATAAAACTGGTGGGGGAAACCGGGATACGACTTAGGCAAATGGACGACAGTACCTGTGCGAAAATGATTCAATATTGAAAGCTCTTTCGTCACTGGAAATCGCGAATATATTTTTGGAACGTACTGTTTACTATGACCGTAAGGCTACTATATGCTGTCTTGGATCTGTGTGGAGGACGGTTGAACTTCATTAGTAGAAGGAGTGGGAGTGAAGTACATTAAAAAACTCAGGTACAATAAAAATTGAAGTAAAAATAAAATGATGTCCCTGTATGTTTCCAACCCCTTATCATGTTCGCGGACTATGTGACAGATAGTGAACGTCTTTCATGACCTTACGAAACTCGTGTGGTGAACTCGTCTTCATTGTTTTGGAGGAACTCTTCCAAGTAAACGTGTGCAAATTTAACGACACAAATTTCATGGAATAGTGGAAGCGTTGCTGAATACAAAATGTAATGGTTCCGGGTTAGAATTCAGGTAAACCACATAGGCCTGTACATTACCCAACGGGACTTATGTGTTATTTTCACGTTTCGTGCCGCCGTGTACTTCGTATTGTGTCAAATGGTGACCTAGCATTATACTGACCAAATGGCGAGAGAATTCCGGTAATTGTGAACATCCACTGATGGTTAGAGATCCTAACGATAATGGGGACGGAGCGGGCCGAATGATGACGACAATGAAAATGACAACGATGAAGAGTATGACGAAATAATTAAGGATAGTAATGACGGTAACAACGAGGGTGTGAACAACGATGACTATGAACTGACGGTTAGGATGAAAACGAGTATGAAAAAGACGGCGATGACGAGTACGAGGATGACGACCATATCTATAAAAAAAAAGATGATTTCGACCTGGATGAGTATAACAACGATGACGAGTATGAGAATAACATTGATGGTGATGGTGACCACTGTGTTAAGTGTTAATAAAGAACGAGATGACCATGGAAATGACGACTGCAACTGGAGACAAACACTAATACAACCTTGGTGATGGTGAAAAGTACAAGATTGGCGACGAAGATAATGCGATGGATAATGACTGTGAGTGTGATGAAACTGATATCCAGGTGTTCACAGTCGCACCCGCTGCATAACAGATGTATTCACATTACAATGAGTTAGTGACGTTGGAGGAAGGCACAATTCATCTCAGCATTTCTCAGCCATCAGCACGATAAATTTCATTCACAGCCTGTAAGGTTGATGACCATACGAGCCTTCGTTGTGCATCTGCGTTACGTGGCCTTCGTGTTGCAAACATGTAGTTGCACTTCACTAACTTCAGTGCCGTTTCCCAGTCATTGGCAAAGTAAAAAGTATATGGGAAAGCGGGAGTGTATTACTGAAATGAAGGAATTTATTGAGGAGCATCTATGGAGATTTGTATGGGAGCTCCTGCTATATATTATTGATTTGTTGTTCCAATACATTGTTTATTTGCTGTGTTAGTAAAATTTAATAATAATTAATCAGCAATAAATTAAATTCTCCTAGATCTATGACTCTCTGACAACGCTAGGGTTATTTTTCTGAAGAAATCTGCTAGTTTGCAGTTAAGGGGTTAGGTACAGCTTACAGGAGTAAAATTTTGGAAATATTCAACATTGTTTTCTTTCATTACTGTATCTTGTACGATAATGAAAATTGGTATGTGTAAAACACTGTCCTGCTATATGAAAAAAAAAATACTTTTACGATTTAAAAAAAATTTACTTATTGTTTATTGTTTATTTGCTGTGTTAGTAAAATTTAATAATAATTAATCAGCAATAAATTAAATTCTCCTACATCTATGACTCTCTGACAACGCTAGGGTTATTTTTCTGAAGAAATCTGCTAGTTTGCAGTTAAGGGGTTAGGTACAGCTTACAGGAGTAAAATTTTGGAAATATTCAACATTGTTTTCTTTCATTACTGTATCTTGTACGATAATGAAAATTGGTATGTGTAAAACACTGTCCTGCTATATGAAAAAAAAAAATACTTTTACGATTTAAAAAAAATTATTTACTTATTGTTTATTGTTTATTTGCTGTGTTAGTAAAATTTAATAATAATTAATCAGCAATAAATTAAATTCTCCTAGATCTATGACTCTCTGACAACGCTAGGGTTATTTTTCTGAAGAAATCTTCTAGTTTGCAGTTAAGGGGTTAGGTACAGCTTACAGCAGTAAAATTTTGGAAATGTTCAACATTGTTTTCTTTCATTACTCTATCTTGTACGATAATGAAAATTGGTATGTGTAAAACACTGTCCTGCTATATGAAAAAAAAATACTTTTATGATTAAAAAAAATTATTTACTTATTGTTTATTGTTTATTTGCTGTGTTAGTAAAATCAAATAATAATTAATCAGTAATAAATAATATTCTCTTAGATCTATGACTCTCTGACAACGCTAGGGTTATTTTTCTGAAGAAATCTTCTAGTTTGCAGTTAAGGGGTTAGGTACAGCTTACAGCAGTAAAATTTTGGAAATATTCAACATTGTTTTCTTTCATTACTGTATCTTGTACGATAATGAAAATTGGTATGTGTAAAACACTGTCCTGCTATATGAAAAAAAAATACTTTTACGATATAAAAAAAAATTATTTACTTATTGTTTATTGTTTATTTGCTGTGTTAGTAAAATTTAATAATAATTAATCAGCAATAAATTAAATTCTCCTAGATCTATGACTCTCTGACAACGCTAGGGTTATTTTTCTGAAGAAATCTTCTAGTTTGCAGTTAAGGTGTTAGGTACAGCTTACAGCAGTAAAATTTTGGAAATATTCAACATTGTTTTCTTTCATTACTGTATCTTGTACGATAATGAAAATTGGTATGAGTAAAACACCGTCCTGCTATATGAAAAAAAAAAATACTTTTACGATATAAAAAAAAATTATTTACTTATTGTTTATTGTTTATTTGCTGTGTTAGTAAAATTTAATAATAATTAATCAGCAATAAATTAAATTCTCCTAGATCTATGACTCTCTGACAACGCTAGGGTTATTTTTCTGAAGAAATCTTCTAGTTTGCAGTTAAGGGGTTAGGTACAGCTTACAGCAGTAAAATTTTGGAAATATTCAACATTGTTTTCTTTCATTACTGTATCTTGTACGATAATGAAAATTGGTATGTGTAAAACACTGTCCTGCTATATGAAAAAAAAAAATACTTTTACGATTTTAAAAAAATTATTTACTTATTGTTTATTGTTTATTTGCTGTGTTAGTAAAATTTAATAATAATTAATCAGCAATAAATTAAATTCTCCTAGATCTATGACTCTCTGACAACGCTAGGGTTATTTTTCTGAAGAAATCTTCTAGTTTGCAGTTAAGGGGTTAGGTACAGCTTACAGCAGTAAAATTTTGGAAATATTCAACATTGTTTTCTTTCATTACTGTATCTTGTACGATAATGAAAATTGGTATGTGTAAAACACTGTCCTGCTATATGAAAAAAAAATACTTTTACGATTTAAAAAATTATTTATTTATTGTTTATTGTTTATTTGCTGTGTTAGTAAAATTTAATAATAATTAATCAGCAATAAATTAAATTCTCCTAGATCTATGACTCTCTGACAACGCTAGGGTTATTTTTCTGAAGAAATCTGCTAGTTTGCAGTTAAGGGGTTAGGTACAGCTTACAGCAGTAAAATTTTGGAAATGTTCAACATTGTTTTCTTTCATTACTCTATCTTGTACGATAATGAAAATTGGTATGTGTAAAACACTGTCCTGCTATATGAAAAAAAAAATACTTTTATGATTAAAAAAAATTATTTACTTATTGTTTATTGTTTATTTGCTGTGTTAGTAAAATCAAATAATAATTAATCAGTAATAAATAATATTCTCTTAGATCTATGACTCTCTGACAACGCTAGGGTTATTTTTCTGAAGAAATCTTCTAGTTTGCAGTTAAGGGGTTAGGTACAGCTTACAGCAGTAAAATTTTGGAAATATTCAACATTGTTTTCTTTCATTACTGTATCTTGTACGATAATGAAAATTGGTATGTGTAAAACACTGTCCTGCTATATGAAAAAAAAATACTTTTACGATTTAAAAAATTATTTATTTATTGTTTATTGTTTATTTGCTGTGTTAGTAAAATTTAATAATAATTAATCAGCAATAAATTAAATTCTCCTAGATCTATGACTCTCTGACAACGCTAGGGTTATTTTTCTGAAGAAATCTGCTAGTTTGCAGTTAAGAGGTTAGGTACAGCTTACAGCTGTAAAATTTTGGAAATATTCAAATTGTTTTCTTTCATTACTGTATCTTGTACGATAATGAAAATTGGTATGTGTAAAACACTGTCCTGCTATATGAAAAAAAAAATACTTTTATGATTAAAAAAAATTATTTACTTATTGTTTATTGTTTATTTGCTGTGTTAGTAAAATTTAATAATAATTAATCAGCAATAAATTAAATTCTCCTAGATCTATGACTCTCTGACAACGCTAGGGTTATTTTTCTGAAGAAATCTGCTAGTTTGCAGTTAAGGGGTTAGGTACAGCTTACAGCAGTAAAATTTTGGAAATATTCAACATTGTTTTCTTTCATTGCTGTATCTTGTACGATAATGAAAATTGGTATGTGTAAAACACTGTCCTGCTATATGAAAAAAAAAATACTTTTACGATTTAAAAAAAATTATTTACTTATTGTTTATTTGCTATGTTAGTAAAATCAAATAATAATTAATCAGTAATAAATAATATTATCTTAGATCTATGACTCTCTGACAACGCTAGGGTTATTTTTCTGAAGAAATCTTCTAGTTTGCAGTTAAGAGGTTAGGTACAGCTTACAGCAGTAAAATTTTGGAAATATTCAACATTGTTTTCTTTCATTACTGTATCTTGTACAATAATGAAAATTGGTATGTGTAAAAGACTGTCCTGCTATATGAAAAAATATTTTTACGATTTAAAAAAAAATTATTTACTTATTTTTTAAAATTCATAATGGTGGTAGTTCACTGTGCAGTGATGAAGCTTTTCCCTCGCAACTCACAAACTTGTTAACTTCTTCAAGTTCTCTCGCTTTTATTTTATTTCTGAAACTCATGTTTACAACATCATGCTCCTTCAGCTACATTCCTTAATAAATAGGCTAATATATATTTTTTTATTTTGTGTTAGAAGAAATGCTGATATTTGACCATTTTTGTTAAAGGATTTATTTTTTATCAGACAATCTAATCAAAGATAGAGAAGTGATCTTTGCATCATATTGTAGATATGACATGCATAAATACACACAAAAAGTTTCATCACAGAATGTTGGATAGTTTTTGAGTCATGTGGGAAACGCTTCATCAGTGCACAGTGAACTGAATTTTGAAGAAAAAAAAAAATGTAAATAATTTTTTTAAATAGTAAAAATATTATTTTCATAGAGCAGGACAGTGTTTTACACGTACTAATTTTCATTATTGTACAACAACGGTGACCAAAACTGGAACTGTAGTGATTACATGCGACAGACAGCCTATGAAGTAAGGAGACGGAGGAAAACTACAACCAGTGGTGGTTCCTGTACTAACATCTTGATCAATCCCGCGGATAAAAATCTCAAGCTTTGCTGTATCAGTAATGTCACTGTTGTCATCAAAAGCCAGTGAATAATATACAATTTTTCTTGCTTCTTTTTTAATCTTCCTCTTGAATATAATCAGGAATTTTCTAAATTCTTCACTCGATACTTGGTCGAGAAATTCGTAGTTTTTCAAAGTTAAAAACTTCTTATGGATAAATTATTTAAGCTATTTTAATCATTACTCTTTAGAGAAATTCTGTTATATTAAAAGACTTTAGTGCACGAGATGTTTCAAAACCGCATTAGGTAGTTGACTTCCTTACATTTATTTATCTCATCTTTCTCTTTCTGACTATGATTTAATACACGCAAATTCCTGGCGTTTAACAGTTCGCTCGCACATAATATTAAATCAGTTTTTTCTAAAATATTATTATTAAATAAATAATAAATAGTTACCTTCGTCTAAAGGTTAAAAAGTTTAAAATTGATATAAATGCTATTAATTTTATCTTTCTGGGAGGTCTAAAAATAACAATATCCATGCACGTACAGACGAATTATAGAAACATATATTTAGTGGTCAGTAATAATAATAATAATAATAATAATAATAATAATAATAATAATAATAATAATAATAGTAATAATAATAATAATAATAATAATAATAATAATAATAATAATAATAATAATAAATTATTATTCAGCGTGGCAACTAATGTTGCTATATACTCCTAATTGAACTGTTGAACATTTTGTCAGACAGAACAACAAAAATTTCCCATTCCTTATGAAACCACTTCTTACCGCTTGTAGAGACAGAGTTTGTAGAGCGACATGATACTGCCACTGCTTACCTTCAGTACGTGAATGAAACGCAGAGCAATGTACAGGAAACTCCTCGTACCCGTTTGAATGTCTGTGATTACACAATGTAATCATGACACCCTCTTTGGTCACCGCTGTTGTACAAGATACAGTAAAGGAGGAAAAAAATGTTGAATATTTCCGAAATTTTACTGCTGTAAGGTGTACCTAACCTCTTAAAGAAGTCGTCAGGACAAGTTTGAATCAAAGGAGTTCACTTGAGATTGTTGGACAGAGAACGGAAAAGCTGGAAATCTGAGGTTTCAAAATCGGGAAAATATAGAAGCTCCTGGACAGCTGCTTTCGTTATGTTACCGGAATATTTCGCTCCTGTATTTCAGATCCTTTTTGTGTCTTATTGTTTATATTGACCCTTCTTTATGGCATTTATGGTACACGATCTGATATTATGGAAGCCTTCTTTGTTGATAACTCTGCTGATTGATGTGATTCTGCACCTCGCTACTGAGCAGTGGCAGAATTCTCAGAAACCGGCCTCTGCGCTTCTAGGTTTATTTAGTGACTACGAATTACCAAATATTTTGCCGGTTACGTAGTTTGGAAAGGGAACGTGATGATCTTGTGATTACGATAAGCAAACTGGTCGACTAAGGAGAAAGCGATTAGAGCCTGTTGTTTAGTTTTATACCGTGTCAGCGCGGTGAAAGTGGGGTACGATCTGATGTATCCTAGGTCAGCGTCATATTCGGCTAATGTAATATTCGTGGCCTGCCCTTGGTCAAGTCAGTTACCTCACTACCCCCCCCCCCTCATCAAAGAGGAACTGCGTTTCGTATTAGACACATTCCGTGAGATTTATTGTAGAGGAGGACTTCTCCAACTACATCGATCTTTTCTGCCATTCGTGTTATCAGAATATTCCGTATTAAGACCCCATTCTGTCCTAATAGTCTTATCAGCGGTTACCAACCTGTGGTTCGCAAGGGATCCACGAGTGTTTCAATGGGGGTCCGCCGAACCATGATTTTTATTAATAATAATAATAATAATAATAATAATAATAATAATACTACTTACTGGCTTTTAAGGAACCCGGAGGTTCATTGCCGCCCTCACATAAGCCCGCCACTGGTCCCTATCCTGAGCAAGATTAATCCATTCTCTATCATCATATCCCACCTCCTTCAAATCAATTTTAATATTATCTTCCCATCTACGTCTCGGCCTCCCCAAAGGTCTTTTTCCCTCCGGCCTCCCAACTAACACTCTATATGCATTTCTGGATTCGTCCATACATGCTACATGTCCTGCCCATCTCAAACGTCTGGATTTAATGTTCCTAATTATGTCAGGTGAAGAATACAATGCGAGCAGCTCCGTGCTGTGTAACTTTCTCCATTCTCCTGTAACTTCATCCTTCTTAGCCCCAAATATTTTCCTAAGCACCTTATTCTCAAACACCCTTAACCTATGTTCCTCTCTCAAAGTGAGAGTCCAAGTTTCACAACCATACAGAACAACCGGTAATATAACTGTTTTATAAATTGTAACTTTAAGATTTTTTGACAGCAGACTGGATGATAAATGCTTCTCAACCGAATAATAAAAGGCATTTCCCATATTTATTCTGTGTTTAATTTCCTCCCGAGTATAATTTATATTTGTTACTGTTGCTCCAAGATATTTGAACTTCACCACCTCTTCAAAAGATAAATTTCCAATTTTTATATTTCCATTTCGTACAATATTCTGGTCACGAGACATAATCATATACTTTGTCTTTTCGGGATTTATTTCCAAACCTATCTCTTTACTTGCTTCCAGTAAAATTCCCGTGTTTTCCCTAATCGTTTGTGGATTTTCTCCTAACATATTCACGTCATCCGCATCTACAGATAATTCCAACTTAATTCATTATCAAAAAATTGGCTATTCCTACATTTTTCACTTTAAGAAAGTACGGAATTTCAATATTATTGACTTATGACCGGAGTTTGACTATCGTTCAAAATGTTCAGCAGTCCGATGGCTGTCTGAGCTACATTAAGTCTAAGTCGGAATGTGCTGGGCCATGTCGAGACTGAAATGAGATCGCTGTTTAATTTGTGGATACAATCATTTAATGTATCATGTTGGAAATATGCATAGAGTTGTAGATAATCAGCAAATAGATGGTGATAGCGAGATGGTATTTGACGGGATAATATTGAGGATTCGCAACCGGGCTAGTTGACATTCGCTTTACAGTTGGGAAAAATCTATGAGGATTATGAGCAGGCTTCGAGACTTCGGACCCAATAGAGCAGTTCAGTGGAAAATCCGCATAACGGCGTACTGAGTATAGTGGTAAAGCGTACAGTGGGTGGGGGTACTGTAGAATGAATGCCAACAAATAGCCTATGCAAAGAAAGAAGGTTCTAACGAATAATTTGGTTTTCATACAAACCCATTTTCAAACTATGTTTGAAACTATTACACGGTTAGAAAAGTCAGAGCAAGAGATGCCGGAAGCCCTCAAATTAATTGAGGAAATGACGTAGAGAATTAATGAGACACCAAGTACACCGGTTTCTGAACTTGCAAAAGAAGTGGAAATCAATTTTGTGTAAAAATAACGTATATGGAACATTGTGTAACAATAACAGCAAATTAGTGGACATAGAATCACTCGAGAATAAAGGACTGTCTCTTAGAGACTGCAATGATGTTAGGTTTTTTCGTTTTGCTCCTATCACGTCATGCGACGTAGAGCGCAGCTTTTCACAGTACAAACTGTGTTTGGCAGATAACCGAAAAAGATTTAAGTTTGAGACACTGAAAATATATCTTGTAGTACATTGCAATTCGGTACAGTAACTGCACTTCCTAAAGACGACCAATAGGATAAATGAAAAAATTTAAATTGCTACATGTTCATTTCCTCCATTAACACTGTGTATAATTAAAAACAAATACTTATAAAAGACAGGAGAATAAATGCTTTTCACATTCTTTTGACATTGTCATTGTGTAATGTATATTTACTTTCAGAATGTACATATGTGTGTTTCCCCATACTACCGTACTCTACTCTAAATAGCAACGTTGTTACCTGAACACATCTCAACCTTTCGCTACCTGCAACGAGTCAACAACCTATAGTACATGCACAGTAAACTTATTGTATCGGATCCCAAGTCTCGAAGCCTGATTATGAGTGTGAGGATGTGCTCATAATGATGAGATGAAGGATGATATCGATGTTGAGGATTATGAGGGTGAAGGGTATGAAGTTGTAATGATGATGATGATGATGATGTTGAGGATAGTACCAATGATGAAGATTATGAGGATGATGAGTAGACTTCGTTGAATTGCCACACGCAGCATGCAATCAGGTTGCCGATATACGGTAGTATAGAGGAGGTGAGCGACCGCCCGGTCTCGTAGTATAAGCAGTTCATGTTAAGAGATGTGACCGGTCCAAATAGATAGAGCAGCTTCGGCTAATGTATACCTATGTAAGCACTTGTTTTTGCATTACTGTGGTTGGAATAGTCAAAGCTTAACATATGTTCAGTGCAGGCAAGAATTCAATCAAACATACTACAATGAGAGTGTTGCTGTTCCAAACAATTTCCCCTGGAATACCCTTACCCACGCAGCCAGTCTTGACCCGTTGGTTGGATGCTTTTAATTATTATGCAGAACATTAAGGGCCCACACCTGTGGAGTAACGGTCAGCGCGTCTGGCCGCGAAACCAGGTGGCCTGGGTTCGATTCTCGGTCGGGGCAAGTTACCTGGTTGAAGTTTTTTCCGGGGTTTTCCCTCAACTCAATATGAGCAAATGCTGGGTAACTTTCGGTGCTGGACCCCGGACTCATTTCACCGGCATTATCGCCTTCATCGCATTCAGAATCTAAATAACCAAAGATGTTGATAAAGCGTCGTCTAAACTACAACTCTCAGAAGCCCTTAATATAGTGGATAAAGTATCACAAATCGTTATCCAAAATAACAATTCACTAATTTCAGAAAAAGTGAAATGAAAGTTGAGAAACATTATTGCTAAAAATTGATGTGCTCTCAGGTCACGACAAGACGTCTGAAGTTGGTGTGCTAAAAAGTAGTGACTTCCCGTTCTTCAAATATGCACCTATTACATCGTGTGATGTCGAAATTACATTTTCCCAATATAAAAACTGTTTAAGTGACCATCGGAGGAGGTTCACTTCGCAGTCGCTCAAAATGTACGTAATTCTTCACTGTAATGCACGTATTCAAGGATGATGTGAGTATAGACTTACATTAAATTTTAAGAGTTAATATATCTTACTACAAAATAATTGTGTATTTACATGTTTAGACATTTCCTACTTCAATGATCATTCATTATATTTCTTGAATGCAGGACACAGGTTTTATTGTAACCTCAGTATACGCCAGTGTTTACATCAGAGACATACAGAGGTGTGAAAATTATTAGAATAATCTTAATTTTAAAGGTTTTTTAATAGTTCCTTCACAAATATTAATTGAATTGATGAATATTGGTATATATTACTATACTAATGTAGGATATATTTACTACTAACAATGCCGGAAAGCATTGTTGTACATTGGTATTTTTCTTATTTTACAATTGCTATGGGAATTCAGAAATTATTATATTATGTTGGCGGAATTGGAAACATAAAAAATTATATGCACAAAACAGATGTATACGTTCATTTGAACCTTCACAACAATGTAAACACAAAGAACAATTTGTTTTTAAGCATTTCTTAATTAATTTTTTATGTTTCCAATTCCGCCAACATAATATAATAATTTCTGAATTCCCATAACAATAGTAAAATAAGAAAAATACCAATGTACAACAATGCTTTCCGGCATTGTTAGTAGTAAATATATCCTACATGAGTATAGTAATATTATATAGCAATATTCATCAATTCAATGAATATTTGTGAAGGAACTATTAAAAAACCTTTAAAATTAAGATTATTCTAATAATTTTCACACCTCTGTACTTCCATCCGTTGCACGCCCCGTTCTCATACAGTCTATACCGCGTGCGCAGTAAACCTTACGATTCTCGTGGCAATTCCACGAAGTCTAATGATGAGTATTATGATAATGGTGATGTTCCACGCAGCTACTACTGACTGTTGGTATTTCCATATGTCGCAGTCTGTATCCGTTAAGTAGCGGACCAGAGCGGAAGTTACCACTTTGTAAATAAGTCTCACATAATTAACACGGCATCTGAATATAATAAACTGTTTTAAGAGGTCCTGTGTTTCGATACTCGTATACTATACGTATATGCAGAATACAAGCTGCTGAGGCCGCCCATGCGGTGTGCAGCGTCACGGCTGGTGGACGGAGCGTATCGTCTAAGCTCGCAGACCACAGATCTTGAGCGGAAACTCCCCGGGCGGTACTGGAGTCCGAAAACACAGAGGCATTGCCTTCCACGAGCTGCAGCTTCCTTGTTCTAGTAAGTGCAAACAAATGTTCGGTTTGCACTCGTTTGTAAATTTTGCTAATACAGGAATGAAGAATTCACGTCAGGCAAAATACAGGGACATCATTCTATTTTTACTTGTATTTTTAACATTAACCTGGCTATACTCGGAAACACTGTTGCCCCCTTCCATTACAGGAGTTTGATGTTACTACTGCAATATGTAAACAAATCATTTTACTAGGTATAGGAGGAGAGAAAAGTAGTGTATCCATTTATGTTGTAGGGAAATACGATATTACGATTTTCAGTTTGATCATCACTTTTACTGAATTTATCAAAATACAGTAGAGTAGTAACATTTTTTTCAAAAACTCAACTTTTCAGGCGGCTATGTTCGTTATGTAATGTCTACTTTATTTAGCATATTAATTATTGGTGTTAACATACAATATAGAGAATGCATTTAAATTGAGGGGCTCATAAGTAAAGGGCTGTAAGTACACTTAAGTTACTTTTGAGAAAATGGGGTTTAAATATTGAAGCTTTCGTAAAATCGGTGAAATTTTTATTTAAATTTTAATGTGTGATGCGATTAAAATATCCCTTTGCCACTAAAATTTGAGATACTTTTTCTTACACTGGACGCACTTAACTCATGCTATTACAAATGTCACTAGCATTCCTTTGCTTCTAGCCACCTCAATTCAAAAAAAGCTAATCTAAATTTTTAAACAAGTTGCTGAAAATGGTTGCCGTTCATTACAATGCAGGCTTCAATTCAGTACGCATATTATTAAAAACATTTTGAAACATATTCTCTGAAATTGAATTTATCGTTTCTTGAATATAATTTTTTAGTACAATATTATTAATATAGGTTCTTTCTTCTATAGAAAACGCAATCATATTTATGAAACACACTATACACTGCAGTGTTTACTTCACTGCTTGAAGACTTCGAATGCAACAGCGGCCGTAAGTTTGTGTGTCTGACGGGAGCAAGGACACTAGTGAACGGGTGAGAGTGAAGTACATTCAGAAATGCAGGTACAATAAAAATGCAAGTAAAAATAAAATGATGTCCCTGTATAATATGTAGACATCGCTTTTCTGCTTATCTCTACAACAAGGAGGAACATTACCTAACCACTTTTCAGGCCGCACTTAACCCTTAAATTGTCAAAACCAGCGTATAGATAATTATACAGTATGGACACTTCGCGTCGGTAAGTTTGATGTAGCAGGACTGATTTCAATGACCTTCAAACCAGTTTGAGCGTGAGATTCTGCTTTCTCCCTGGAGTTGGCGCTGACATCACACCAGCTAGCAGTCGATACAGCGGAAATATAACACAATTAATACATCTAGGTACATTATGTACTCAAATAAAATAAATTGGACCGATGAAATAATAAATTCATTCTTCATCTTACGATGTTTGGTGACGTATACACGTCCAGTGATGTGACATATTAATGAATTTAAATACTATTATAGTCACAATCATGCCATGGTATGAAAGAAAAATTTCACACCCTCGAGCGGGAATCGAACCTGCGACTTCCTGTTCTCCGGTCAGGCGCGCTCTACCACTGAGCTATCGAGTTCGTCTCACGCCAAAGGCTTAGAAGGAAGAACAGGAGAACAGGAAGTCGCAGGTTCGATTCCCGCTCGAGGTTGTGAAATTTTTCTTTCATACCATGGCATGATTGTGACTATAATAGTATTTAAATCCATTCAATAAATTCGTCATTAACTGTAATGTCTAGAGTCTAGAGTTCCTTTATAATGAGTGTTGAGACGTTGACCCCAACAACAATTAAAAAATGTAATGATTTGATAGCGCTGAAAATGGAAAAACAAAATTCCTATGAGAAGTAAAACCATATACATATATTATATTGTATACAAATATTAAACGAATTTGATACTTAATTTTATAATGTATTATATTATTTTATAATACAATTTATTATAGGGCTATAGTCTATAAAATATAAAAAAATATTATAACTAGTTTGTCACTGAGAAATAAGGAAAAGCTGTTAACTTGAATTTATTTGAAGCAAAGCGTTACTGGATTATGCAATAAGGTAGGCGATGTTTGGATCCTGTGTCTCAACTCTATACTCAATTATTATCTCAGCGTGTGCTCGATTACACTAACCTCTAGCACTTGAAAGTGGAACTAAACGCCGGCGCACAGAGAAACAAAACACAGGGAAATTCGCTCAGTATCCATTCTTTCCAATTCCTATTAGATGCTTTCTGCTTATTTCTACAACAAGGAGGAAGATTACCTAACCACTTTTCAGGACAAACTTAACCCTTAAATTGGCAAAACTTCATTTCTCACACTAGTTTATTAAACCGTGTCGGACTGTAAAGAAAACACACTATCACAATGTCCATATTTTAGACCCATATTATAGTATTGTGAAATTTTGGTTAAATTAATTTTCCTACCAATTTTTTCTATTGTTCTATTAAAATTATAGCATATAGCCTATTAATCTGTTATATCCTATAGGATACTTTGTGAATTTAGGGGTTAAGAAAAAATTTGGAACTTCACAGCCCCATATTTCCGAACAAAGTAGCGTACAAGTGCACACCTTTACCTTTAAGAGGAAAGTATGGTTAGATAATGGTGAAAAATTAAGAAAATCCACTTCTTTTTTGTTTTTATGTTCGTAATTTTATTTGAACTTTCAAACTTACCACTGCCACCGGGTATTTATCCATTTGCAGTGTAAATACATTACATACATACATACATACATACGTCCACATCTGTGGAGTAACGGTCAGCGCGTCTGGCCGCGAAACCAGATGGCCCGGGTTCGAATCCCGGTCGGGGCAAGTTACCTGGTTGAGGTTTTTTCCGGGGTTTTCCCTCAACCCAATACGAGCAAATGCTGGGTAACTTTCGGTGCTGGACCCTGGACTCATTTCACCGGCATTATCACCTTCATTTCATTCAGACGCTAAATAACCTAGATGTTGATAAAGCGTCGTAAAATAACCCAATAAAATACATACATACATACATACATACATACATACATACATACATACAAGTTTCATAATATGCCTTCATTTCCTATTTAAAGGCCCTTCAAATTGTGTCACGTGTCTTTTACATATTGTAATAGAGACGAACCCCGTTCTAATCTAAAACCTTCACCGTTCTAAGGTACCATCCCATATAATCAAATGTCGCCAAACATACGTTTCATGAGTGAGTTGAAAGAAATGTTTTAATGCTGTTTTATCGACTATAAAATTTTAAGCAGTTTTTTTTTTAAATAAAATAAAACTCCTTGCAAAACAGTTATTGTCATATTGGTCTGAAACTCCTCATAAAGGTCAATTAAATATTGATAAGTGAAATTTAATTAGCATTTGTATGAAATATTAATATTAAGTTTCTTCGGGACATATTCATATCACACTTAATATATGCTGTAATAGTAAATTCATGAATTTTAAAGGTTTATTGTGACTTCTTAGATCGAACTCAGAAAGCTAATTAACTTTTATTCCCATGGCTGTTTTAAAGCTTTTGAGCAAATATGAACAAAAAATTTTGAAAACTTTGCCGCAAGGAGCGTTTTTTTAGTGGCGACGCTATAAGATATATTTAAAAATATATCATTTCAAAACTATTAGCCCTAATGGCACTAAATGTTGTACACGGTAGCTAAAAATTTGCAAGATAACTAAAAATTCACAAGGTTATAATGCGCCTATAATTTGAAAGGGACCTACCATAGCTAAAATTGTGCACCTAAAATGTTTCAAGATTTCTACCTAAACATTTGGAAGATACTAAAATATTTACAACATTCAAACTTTACTATGTATCAGAAATGTTATAACATACTGTACCTGAAATTTGCAATATGGTAGCCTACACCTAAAAGTGAACAAAGTTACTAAAATTTTTAAGATGTATAGGAATTTACTGTACATGGTGCCTAAAAATTTACCAAGATACCTAAAAACTTATAAGCTGTCTAAAAATGTACATAGTATCTAATCATTTAAAAATATTTACACAATATACATCTCAAATTATAAACTACTACCGCAATTACGATATACCTAAAAATTTAAAAGATACATTCACTTCTACACTAAAAATTGCAGAGTATTGTGACAAGCCTGCATTGTTTTATTCTGGAAAGTTGTCTGGTTTTAATTCTTTTAATATTCGCATGAAAGTCTTCGGTAATATACCTAGGAACTTGCCGTAAGTACATGTAATTGGATGGATTTGAGTTGCTTTATTTCCCACATCATTCGTATTTCTTTTGTCATTATTATTATTATTATTATTATTATTATTATTATTATTATTATTATTATTATTATTATTATTATTATATGGGAAATGCTTGTTATTATTCGGTTGAGAAGGTTTCGTCATCTAGTCTGCTGTAAAAAAATCTGAAAGTTAGAATTTATAAAACAGTTATATTACCGATTGTTCTGTATGGTTGTGAAACTTGGACTCACACTTTGAGAGAGGAACAGAGATTGTTTTGAGAATAAGGTTCGTAGGGAAATATTTGGGGCTAAGCGGGATGAAGTTACAGGAGAATGGAGAAAGTTACACAACGCAGAACTGCGCGCATTGTATTCTTCACCTGACATAATTAGGAACATTAAATCCAGACGTTTGAGATGGGCAGGGCATGTAGCACGTATGGGTGAATCCAGTAATGCATGTAGAGTGTTAGTTGGAAGACCTGAGGGGAAAAGACCTTTGGGGAGGCCGAGATGTAAATGGGAGGATTATATTAAAATAGATTTGAGGGAAGTGGGATATGATGATAGAGACTGGATTAATCTTGCACAGGATAGGGACAGATGGTGGACTTATGTAAGGGCAGCAATGAACCTGCTGGTTCCTTAAAATCCATTTGTAAGTAAGTATATATATATATATATATATATATATATATATATATATATATATATATATATATACTAGTGGCTTGTGCAGCAAATGCTGCAAACTAAGTTCATTAGACGTTCAAATAAACAATTTTCAGATTTATTTTAAATGAAGAATACCATACATTCTAA
The DNA here is from genome assembly GCF_040183065.1 of Periplaneta americana. Classification (NCBI taxonomy): domain Eukaryota; kingdom Metazoa; phylum Arthropoda; class Insecta; order Blattodea; family Blattidae; genus Periplaneta; species Periplaneta americana. The sequence goes on along the minus strand of NC_091119.1, from coordinate 194,483,066 downwards.
AAGTTATTTTCTTCCATAATAATGAAAGATACTCTCTCTCGAGCCAATACTGAAGAGAACGACGCATATAAATATCTACACCACACCGCCATTAAATATATGAAAAAGACCCAACCCCATTTGATTAATAACTATAAAAATATTTGATTTTTAAGAATATTATTATCTTACGTAAGTTTTATAGCTTTCAGTAACATAAACTATAGATACTATATAGCCGCCACTCAGTAAAATACAGAAATCAAAATCTAATTTAAGTTATTCTCTACATCTACTTATATAACCCCAAAACGTTTCACTTTCATATCATCAATATAGCATTAATATGTATAATTAATGAAAAATAGGCACATCATCGCATTAACTACAATAATATTTCATTTCTAATGGTAATAATGTCATCAAACCACCTCAAGTTTTGTAATTTTTAATAGCCAATACACAGCTGTACCCAGAAAATTACACACCACGGAATCGAACCTGTAAATTATTTTTAGTAAGTTAAGTTTTTAATAACCAATTTAATTTGAGCTCTAAATATGTCAGCATTCTTGCAGATCATGGCCTTCGTGTAATATTGTTTACTGTAGTGTGTGTTTTGTTTTATTCTGAAATGCAATTAGCTAGTTTAGCTAGTTCTCAAAACTGACGACAGATGGATTTTGGGAAATAGGAAAATTATATTGAAAAATTGACATTTCACTGAAAACTACTATTTTTCTGTAAAACTTTGAGTTCCAAGCTTCAAAATGAGGGGTCATTTATTAAAATCCTTTCAGCCGTTTTCCCGTAATTTCCATTACCAGTTCAAATTATCTATACTAATAATAAATCTGTAGCCGAAATTTTTCTGGTAATTTTCGATTTTCCAAAAATAATTGGTCCTAACATAACCACCCTGAAACCGAAAATAGCTTTTTTTAAATTTTTGTTTGTATGTCTGTCTGTCTGTCTGTCTGTCTGTCTGTATGTTACCTTTTCACGCGATAATGGCTGAATGGATTTCGATGAAAATTGGAATATAAATTAAGATCGTTGTAACTTAGATTTTGGGCTATATGGCATTCAAAATACATTACTTAAAAGGGGGGTTATAAGGGGGCCTGAATTAAATAAATCGAAATATCTCGCTTATTATTGATTTTTGTGAAAAATGCTACATAACAAACGTTTCTTTAAAACTAATTTGCGATAAGTTGTATTCCTTGAAAAATTTTGATAGGACTGATATTTAATGAGATAAATGAGTTTTAAAATTAAAATAACTGCCATCTAAGGCCGTGTAATGAATTAAAAAACAAATGACTTCGTCTGTAAGGGGCCTTGGACAGCAACAATCGAAAGCTATGAAAGATAGCCTAAGAATGTTTTTATGTTTGTATGAAGTAATATCGCAAGCTAAATTAACCGATTTGTATAATTAATTATTATTTCACCATTGGAAAGTGTAGTTTCTCTAAATGAACATAATACTATAATGTTATTACAGTAACTTCTGATATAATATAATATGATATAATATAATATATAATATAATATAATATAATATATAATATAATTTAAGTTATTTGAAGGGTTCACAATAAGCGCCATTTACTGAATACGTAGAAAAGAAGGGTTAAAATTAAGTTATTACCATAATTCAATGGAAACCTATAACAAGTAAAATAAAATATACACATTAAATCTAAATAATGTCAATCTTCATTAAACTATGGTTGCATATAATAAAAATTAAGAAACATATTAAAGGAATTGTCATTGCACCAAATGAGTGTATCTGGACCAAAATGACGGCATTTTAATTATTTGGATGCAATTTAAATTAAGTAACATATTAAACGATTTATCCTTCTATCAAACACGAATATTCCCTGGCTCAAATGTCCTATTTTAATTATGTAATTACTTTATATTTATTTCTAACGGGCGCAGCGGAGCGCACGGGTACGGTTAGTATATATTCTAAAACATATTTGGTGTGCATGAGATAGGAAAGTGGTGATTTGGATGTGCATACTTATTAATGAATCCAAAGCTCCAAAAGATTGATACGAGACTGGCAGTGGTTTTCCTATATATCTGATAAAAATACTATGAGTGCCGTGATCATTATCATCATTAGAATTTCCGTAATGTCACACAAATTCTCTGAGAATACACAGATATCGAGAGAGAAGGCTTCCTGTGATGTTACAAATGTTGCCAACTGTACCGAGAGTATTATAATAAAAAGACAGAGCTAACTGTATTCTCCATGTGCGATGCAGGACCACATTAACATGTGGACCAGTTCCTACACGGTGCAGAGCTGATAACGTCTGATGGGTGCAATGAATAACGTGTTGCATAAGCACAAGGACGCCCGGAGGGGTGCTCCTGACCTTGATAAGGGACTAATTAATAAACGCGGAATAACTGTTCCAGTGTGCTAGCACGCAAGAGGATGACCTCTCCCTCCCTCTGCATCTGCTTCTCTGGACACTCCAGCAGGTCTGCGTTATTCCTCTGTCACACTGTGCGAAGTGTGTCAAGACTTGTCAGATGAATTGCTCCACAGGGTGTCTGCGAGAGCGCTAAATCATCTCGATCCCAGATGCAGCTCAGCTTTTCTGTGAAGAGGACCACGGTTCGATCCCTAGCAGAGTTGTGACTGCCACAGTGGAGATAAAGGAGATTTCCTCTCAGCACCCATTTTGTTTTCTCCTACATTCTCAATCAACTGTTTGTCCCTAATCTCAGCCACGTCTACTGTTCTCCAACCAGAGAAAGTCTCTGCGGAATGAGACGCCGCAGGGTGATGCTGTGAATGAATGTTGATGTCATAAAATGTCATAAGGTCACACACGTGTATAGACGCATCTCCATTGGCTATCTCTCAAAGCACAAACGATAAAATTGATACACACATATTTATACTACCCTAGTTAAAAAATTAGATCACGGTTAATTTCCTGGTCTTTTAATCCCTCCATACAGGAAATAACATATGCAGGAGAGCGCATGGTTTTTAAACTGACGTTATAACGGTAATATTATCTATGTACTTCGCTCCAATAGATGACGCAATAGTAAGCACATTCCTTTCACGGTTGATCTCCTGGTTGGAGAACAGTAGTTGGCTCAAGTACCAGAGCGCAGTGGTCTTCCATCCAGGCAGCCCGTGTTCGATCCCCGTGTGGTGGACAAAGCACACGTTGCAGAGAGTTTTTCTCGGATACTCCCGTTTCCCTCTATCATTCCACCAACACTCTCCACCTCCCCCTCATTTTACCTATCATCTACAATAGCAAAGATAGACTGGGGTGAATTCTTGGGGATAGTACTGGTTTTAGATACTGATATGGGAAGGATTTTGAGCTCCGATCCCCTATAGCTAATCAGGCTACTCGCCTGGAAAAGAGATCTGGCTCTATCTAGGGCGGAGGCAGGATGGTCCACCTGTCAGCGTCGGATTTGCGAATGCCACTCAGGCCACCTGTCGGACAATCGTCGTATATACAGGGTGTAAATGAAATAAACTGCCAAAAATTACTGGCGGTAGAGCATAAAGGTATTTGAAATCTTATTAAATAATCAAATTACAGATTACTTTGAATATAATCGTCTGTTTGTTAATCAGTATGGTTTTAGATCTTCCCACAATACAATTGAAGCCGTAGTTAAATTTGTGGAGAAGTGCTTTAGTGTTTTAGCAAAGTCCGTGTTAATGGTTGGCCGTTTTTACAATTTTACCAAAGCTTCTGATACCATTTGTCACGATATACTCATAAAAAAAACTGAAATTTTATGGTTTTAATAATTCTAGTACTATGTTTTTCAGTTCTTATTTAACAGGCAGATACCAATCTGTTTGTTGTAATGGTGCAATGTCTCGATTTAAACGTGTCAAGTTTGGTGTCCCACAGGGTTACGTTTTAGATTCTATTGTTTTAACCTCGTGTAAATGACACATTTCTACATTTTAACCTAATCTTATACCATTTCTTTTAACACTTTTAATCTGTCTTTGTAATTGTCTGGTAATTGTATATTTAGTTTAAATTTTATTTCAATATCTATCCATATTATTGTAGGCCATGTATTACATATTTATCTTTTGATGTTGTCTATGGGCTGTATATTTGCTGAATGACATTAAATTATCTAATCTATCTATCTATCTATCTATCTATCTATCTATCTATCTATCTATCTATCTATCTATCTATCTGTCTGTCTGTCTGTCTGTCTGTCTGTCTGTCTGTCTGTCTGTCTGTCTGTCTGTCTGTCTGTCTGTCTATCTGTCTATCTGTCTATCTATCTATCTATCTATCTATCTATCTATCTATCTATCTATCTATCTATCTATCTATCTATCTATCTATCTATCTATCTATCTATCTATCTATCTAAATAAATAACTGAAAAAGGTCAAATAATGTTTTTATGTAATTCTTGAGGAAAAAAATATGTGTTTTGTAATGAGAATAGACAGTAATTTTGTACTTTGCCCGATAAGTACGCCAACACTGTAGTTTGTTTATGCTAATGCTTACTGACCGGTACCCCTGCCCTATTCTCTTGTGTCTCTGTTGTGTAGTTATTGGTATGTGTTGGGTTCAAGGTCATTGTCAATGACATTCACGTGATGAAGGATGGGTAGAGCGGAGAAAAATTCTCTCCGGCACCGGGATCTGAACCCGGGTTTTCAGTTCTACGTGCTGACGCTTATCCACTAAGCCACACCGGATTCCAGCCCCCATGCCGGATTGAATCATCTCAGTTTAAGTTCCACCGCTCAGTTTTCCTTTAGTGGCCAACCCTCATGCACTGTGTCAGAGATGTGTGACAGTGGCACAATGTCCAACACACTATGTGCAGAGGTGCACTCTTTACGAGTGATTAAGTGGCCGGGATCCGATGGAATGAGCGCCGTCTTAAATCACTAGGGCCGTATTCATAGTCATTCTTAGCGCGGGCTTCCGGTGGATGATCAGCGAACTAACGTTTTTCGTATTCATAAACCAGTGTTAGCGATATGATATGATATGAATCCTGTACAAGTAATGAGTCGATAGCCGGGGCTAGCGAAATGTAAGAATAGCACCCAGTGAACACGCATATCATATTATTATGAAGTACCGAAGTACATATTTCCGTGCAGAAATTCTGCGTTATCATATGATGAAGGATGGAGCGGAGAAAAATTCTCTCCGGGATCCGAACCCGTGTTTTCAGCTCTACGTGCTGACGCTTTATCTATTTGCCTGCCGATCCGGGGTTGTAATCGGTCGCGGATTCGATTCCCCCTTGGGCTGATTACATGGTTGGGTTTTTCCGAGGTTTTCTCCAACCATACGGCGAATGTCAGATATTCTATGACGAATCCTCGGTCTCATCTCGTCAAATTCCATCTCGTTATCATCGAATACATCGACACTAAATAACATAATAGTTGATACAGCATCGTTAAATAACCAATAGAAAGTAATAAATACAGTAAATAACATCACCACTTTCTCTTACTGTTTTCTTTGTATTATACAGACGTTTTCATCTGAAAGATAAAACTTTAATAGCGGTATTTTGTTAACCATTTGCATAATAAACATGTGGCAGAGTCTATCTATTAATATAATTTTATTTAGTTTGGTTTCTGTTATATTTATGGCTATTGTTCTATATTGTTCTGAATATACTTTTTTTTTTTTTTTTCCTAGTTAATATTCATTTTAGGCTAGATTTGATAGCTCGCATGTCCCCTTTAATGTAGCGGAAACGGTTCGTCGACATCAATAACACAGGAAAGTTTTTAAGTGCCTCACACTAGATGATGTTGTACAATTTATTGCGAATTCTTTGCAATATGTTGTGTTTCATAATTCAAATCAAGTCAGGACTGTTAATCACTGCTATTGAGGGTCGAAGCGAATCCTGTACCAATAGATTCGTATCTAGCCTTCGTGTTTTCGTACTGCAGTACAACGGTAAATACAAATTCATCATACTCAGTTACAAGTATAATTTGTTAGCACTGCTTGACAAGTTACAAAGGGCGCAAGGTAACGTATTAACAGTCTGGGCTGTACTCTTGAACCTGTTCGCACACGCGGCATTGCACAACATAAACAGTAATTGCACCGATAGATGTACCTGATATGCCGTCATGTGTGCGCGTGTATTTTTTTTAGCATGTCTGTGTATATTACTGTATGTACATCATTTTTCCTGATGTTCCAGAGTTGCTAGCCGACTTTTTTTTTTTCAGGGGTACGCAAACAATTCTACTTCAATATATGTCGTATTTTCTCCTGTTATGACACAAGAGATAGGACTAGAGTTTTCGGTATATAGTCAAGGAATTAGGGTTCGATATCCGGCAAGGAAATAACAATACCTCTTCCTTTTATAGAACTCTTGACAGAAGCAATGTATTGACATAGCCAAGTCTCATGATTGTCACAATATTCTATCCAGAAACTTGTGACCCTATTGGTTGCAGCGCTGAATATGTTGGGAATAAAGTTGAACTCGTCTTTCTTTCTTTATTTCAGTCTAATTTTTGGGCAGTAATATAAACTAATAGATATCACTTAACATTCAGGCTAAAATAGTCACAGAAAGTCCGATTTCAGTATTACATTCAAAATTCTCTGTTTAAATGGGGTTTGAATTATCATATTCAAACTTTTATACAGGGACATCATTTTATTTTTACTAACATTTTTAATATTAACCTGGCTATATCTTTCGATTAAAGGTCTAGAGCCGGAAACACCGCTTGCTCCCCCTCCCAAGACTGGAGTTCGATGATACTGCGTAAAATACAAATCACTTTACTACGTATAGGAGGGAAGAAAAGTAGTTCATCCATTTATATAAACTAGGAAATATTGCGCTTTTGAGTTTGATCGTTTTCATTAGGTTTTTGTTTAATCAGAATACAGTACCGTATTAACAATGAATGTTTTTACTCATGAACTGAGCTGTCCATGTGGACGTATTCATTATGCAGTGTATATTATACTGTCTACAACACATTAGCGTACAATATAGAGAAGGATACGAAATTTCTAGGATTAATATTGGTAATAAATTGTTATCTATTAAATTTTATTTATACTCAAGACTTATAGATTCTATATGATTTATACCATATATTTCTACTTATGGTAGGCCTATATCTACCATACCTTTATTCTTGGGTTATAAATCATATAAGGTATTTGATTCTGGTTGGAGAGAATAATTTGGAGGTCAAGGTATATACATATTATTTATGTATATGAAGTTAAATTGAAAAATAATCATAATATGGATATTTAAACACATTTTTGAAAATGGTGGCCGTTCATTTCGATACAGGCTTCAGTTCTTTTGTGCATACTATCGCACTATAGACTATTTTACCTAATTCCAATTACCAGTTTCGTCCTTCGTACAAGTAACTCATGTTGAAATAATTCCATACTTACTCTATAAAAGAGTACCTTACGTACTGTAAATTTAATCTTCACTTCTGCCCGATCCGAAAAGATAAAATTACTTAGACATGCTATCTGCTGTCCGTCCAAGTGGTTATGTCGCAAGATCGTAGAAAGGGGGGAAATCACGTGACAGTTAATTACTTAACGAGGCCCTTTTATTTAACTTATTTTGAACAGTTGTATAATATTACGTAGACGTCCAATTCCTAACAGAAATTAATGTTTTCAGAAAAGAGCTAAGACAGCCCAGCTACTATTCTTTACAGAGGGGCGAACAGAAGCAGGTGGGGGAAACCGGAATGCGACGTAGGCAAACGGACAACAGTACCTGTGCGAAAATATGATTCAATACTGCATACGCGGCCTCGGTTCTGTGTGGTGAACGATTTGAAGTTTACTAGTAGAGGGGGTGGGAGTGAAGTACATTTAAAAACTCAGGTACAATAAAAATTGAAGTAAAAATAAAATGATATCCCTGTATATATATATATATATATATATATATTATATATATATATCAGTCTTTGGATACTTTAAATTAAAATATCGTGAAAATATTAATATTTAAACCTCCGGGTTAGGTATTATGGCACGAGGCGTAGAAAATCGCGTGGTTTCCCGTCGTGCATAAACAGAAAGACAACCTACACCACTGAATATTGTATGTAGGCCTACTGTAAGTACTAACACAAGTTTTGTTGTTTATTGTTAATAAAATAACATTGACAGAAATACAATCTTAGTTCTTCCCTGAAGGAGTAAAAAACTCGTGCTCAGGGAGATATCTAAACACAAAGATAAACACAAAGATAATGTTTTGACAGAAACTGGGTCAAGAAAAAAAAAATACAGGAATAAATTAAATTTAAAAATACAATTTCAATTTTAACAATTTAAGTCATACAAGTACATATACATATTAAATCAATATAGTATATTCTTTAAAAATTAAATTCCTAACGCTATTTTTGAAATTCCTGATACTAAAATTTTCCAAATTTGGGTATTTATCAATTATTTTATTGTATAACCTTGGACCAAAGTAGGTACCATGGCTCAGAGCTGTGCTTGTGAAACACTTTGGTTCCTCTAGTCGTATAAAATCGGATCTTTTAGTTCCATATTTATGATGATACAATTTGAATTTATTACGGTTTTTATGTATGAAGATTAATAAGGCAATATAATAAATCTGATTAATTTTCAAAACATTAAAATCAGTAAACAAAAGCTCGGATGAGTAATCAATTGGTTTATTAAGGCATATTTTAATAATTCTTTCCTGAATAAGTATTAGTGGAGTGAGATTAGAATTACATGCATTTCCCCACCCTAAAATTCCATACTGGAGAATGGATTGAAATAAAGCTTATATAAATGAGACGTAAAATATTAATTGGCAAATATGACCGAAGTATAACAAAGATATAAATTGTTTTACGTAATCTATTGCATAAATATGTAATATATTTGTTCCATCGTAAGTGTTGGTCGATCGTAATGCCTAAATACTTCACTTCTGATGATTCTGTTAATATGGGACATTCACAATTTTGAGAAGAGCAATCTGAATGATGAATTTTGAGCCTAAAGGAAGATTGAGGAGATTGAAGACCACTGGACCTTAGTGAAAATGGAACAACAGTTGTTTTGGATGTGTTTAAGGAAAGAGCGTTTGAATCAAACCACTCTTTAATTACCTGTAATCCATTATTCGCATTAATATAAGTGCCTTCCCAAGATTGTTCACCAAAAAGAATTACGGTATCATCCGCATATGAATATATAACCCCATTATATTTGCGTAAATCTGTTAATAACAAATCATTTATATAAATCAAGAATAAAATTGGACCAAGAACTGTGCCTTGAGGGACCCCTACTTTTATGTTTTGAGTAAAACTAAATTCATTATCAATTTTAGTTACTTGATTTCTTTTATTCAAATATGACTTAAATAAACTTAGGACATGACCATTAATGCCTAACAAGTTTAATTTCTCTAATAAAGTATCATGGTTAACGGTATCAAATGCTTTTCGAATATCCAAAAATATACCCAAGCATTTATTCCCTCGGTCTAACTCACATATGATTTTGTTTGTAACACATGCAATAGCATCATCTGTGCCAAGTTTATTTCTAAAACCGAAAAGTAAAGTGATAAATTCCATAATATCCTGGACCTTTGTTTGCTACTACATTCTCTGTTTACTTCTGTTGAGGGATGCTTTCCACTCTCAAAACATGCACCATTCTTTTGTGTTTTTAAACAAATGACAATCAAAGGCCACAACACAGCATGACCCATATCTCAACAGATATTTGTTTCCGGACATGTGTTCATAGTAGTGGTCGTCAGCACTCGCTGAAATGTGCAAAGGGTAAGCGGTGTCGTCCCGTGTGCACCGTCGTGCAGCAGGAAGAGGTAGAGAGCAACCCGCTAGCAGCTACGAGTGCACCGGTGCACTGTGTTCTCTACGGGTAAGAGACGCTAGCCTCAGGGTGCTCTGTGCTGACGATCCCTGCTTTATAGGTACTTTTTTTTTCTAGTTTCGACCTATGCTACCTCCTGTAAAAGTATGCGACACTTTTTTTAAAAAGCCTGTATGTTCACAAACAAATAAATAGCCACCGACGTGGCTCAGTCGGTTAAGGCGCTTGCCTGCCGGTCTGAAGTTGCTCTCGGGCGCGGGTTCGATCCTCGCTTGGGCTGATTACCTGGTTGAGTTTTTTCCGACATTTTCCCCAACCGTAAGGTGAATACCAGGTAATCTATGGCGAATCCTCGGCCTCATCTCGCCAAATACCATCTCACTATCACCAATCTCATCGACGCTAAATAATCTAGTAGTTGATACAGCGTCGTTAAATAACCAACTAAAAACAACAACAACAAATAAATACTATGCAAGTCTGGCTTTCAGGTAAAGCTCCCTGTGAAGCAGACTTGAGTAGATCAGTCGGTAGAGCATTCGTGCGCTAAGCGAAGGGTCCTGGGATCGATACCCGGCCCCGGAACAATTATTCCCTTGAAATTATTCAAGTCTGCTTCACAGAGAGCTTTACCTGAAAGCCGGATTTGCATAATATATACGCCAAGTGGGTACGTTAACAGAAAACCACAATTCAAGTCACACAGAGTTTGTGTGTACTCAAAGTTGGGTTTCTGGCGCCTTGTCAGCCCACTTGAGTTGTGTGGATAAAAAATGGAAAAATTGGAACGGTGTCGGGTGTAGTTCCTGGGTAGCTCAGTCGGTAGAGCATTCGTGCGCTAAGCGAAGGGTCTCGGGATCGATACCCGGCTCCGGAACAATTTTTCCCTTGAAATTATTCAATTATGATTCACAGGAAGCTACTACCTGAAAGTCAGATTTGCATAGTATATACTTCACTGTAGGTACGTTAACAGAAAACCACAATTCAAGTCACACAGAGTTTGTGTGCACTCAAAGTTGGGTTTCTGGCACCTTGTCAGCCCACTTGAGTTGTGTGGATATAAAAGGAAAAATTTGGAGGGTGTTGGGTGTAGTTCCTGGGTAGCTCAGTCGGTAGAGCATTCGTGCGCTAAGCGAAGGGTCTTGGGATCGATACCCGGCTTCGGAACAATTTTTTCCTTGAAATTGTTTAAATAAATACTGTATTGATCAAATTTAAAAGCTGTAAGTTCGTCACTAGCAGTTACACCTCTTTTTAACAATCAATTATTGTTTTCCCCCTACTTTAGACTTTTCCCATTCCCTAGTGGCCGTTAAAAGAGCCGAGTGCATCCAGATTTAGTAGGGCCTGCGTCAGCAAAACTCACAAACGTCAGTCTCGTGTTACCTTTTAATTAAATCCCGTGCGGCTTGCAATCCATTGCGTCCACTTCCATTTGCGGGAGATCGCGTAATAAATACAAGGCGGCGGGTAATTATGACGTGTCGGCCCGTCACTCCGCGAGGCTGTGACGTGAATGCTTAAACATGTTCGTCTGTCTATGCTAAGCACTCAGGTAGGGCAGTAATTTTTACATTAGAATTCTTACAATTAAGTAACAATGTGTTTTGGCATACGAAGTGCTTCTGAAAAGTATAAGAGACAAAAAAAATGGGTAAAATATTACAAAGTTCATGACCTTCGCCATGTCTTAAAGATGGTTACGAATCTATTAGGCCTGAATTTGATTCTCGACAGAAATGTGAGATTTATTCTTGTTTCAAAGGTACGTGTTTCTTCTCTTGCGTTTGCCTCGTGTGTGTCAACCCTAGAATGCTATCGTACGTAATTTTGAAGTATATAATGGGTAAACAATTGATCCTCATTACTTCTCCCACCAAGCGAGCTCCTCCTTCTTCTAGCCATCTGTCAGTTGCTGGTTTGAGGTATGCTGACCACATAATTTGGGAATTTCGGCTTTTGTGAAAATCTCTTGACCATTGGAATGACTAATAGCATAAACCGTATAATTATTATTTTCATTATCATTATTAACATGATTATTATTATCGTTATTATTTTTTTGCTCATTCTTGCTTCCATTTTGAGATAAAAGTTGTTTTTTAAGAAATATTTCATAGCATGTTTTGGGAAAGTCATTGATCTAATTTCAAATATGCTCGGTCAATTTAAGAGAATAGTGTATGATGATAATAAATGATTGAAAGTATTTTAGTTTTGTCTTTTAAGGGGTTAGGTACAGCTTACAACAGTAAAATTTTTGGAAATATTCAACATTTTTTTCTTCATTACTGTAGCCTACTTGTACAATAATGAAAATTGGTATGTGTAAAACACTGTCCTTCTACTACATGAAAAAAATATTTTTACTATTTAAAAACATTCCATGTATTGTGGGTCCCTATCACCATGGCATGGCGCGTCCTCAGGTTGCGGATAGAGGAGACGGCCTCCAGATATGGAGGGTAGCTGCGAATATATTGAATAAGCAGTCGTGGACAGCCGATAAGGGGTGGTCCTCCAGCTTGGGGTGAAACTTGGACTCTCACTCTGAGAGAGGAACATAGGTTCAGGGTGTTTGAGAATAAGGTGCTAAGGAAAATATTTGGGGCTAAGCGGGATGAAGTTACAGGAGAATGGAGAAGTTTACACAACACAGAACTGCACGCATTGTATTCTTCACCTGACATAATTAGGAACATTAAATCCAGACGTTTGAGATGGGCAGGGCATGTAGCACGTATGGGCGAATCCAGAAATGCATATAGAGTGTTAGTTGGGAGACCGGAGGGAAAAAGACCTTTAGGGAGGCCGAGACGTAGATGGGAGGATAATATTAAAATGGATTTGAGGGAGGTGGGGTGTGATGATAGAGACTGGATTAATCTTGCACAGGATAGGGACCGCTGGCGGGCTGATGTGAGGGCGGCAATGAACCTTCGGGTTCCTTAAAAGCCATTTGTAAGTAAGTAAGTAAGTAAGTATTTAAAAACATTATTTATATATTTTTTTCTTTTAAAAATTTAATATGCTGGCAGTTTACTGTGCAGTGATGAAGCGTTTCCCTCATAACTTCATTAATTTGTTGACTTTTTATGTTCGCTTTATTTTATTTTATTGCTGAAACTCATGTTTACAATATCATGCTCTTTCAACTACATTCCTTAATAAATAATATACATTTTTTAAATTTTGTGTTAAAAGAAATGCTGATATTTGACCATTTTTGTTAATGAATTTATTTTTTATCAGACAATCTATCAAAGGTAGAGAAGTGATCTTGTATCATCTTGTAGATATGATATGCATAAATACACACAAAAAATTTCATCACAGAATGTTGGATATTTTTTCAGTTATGGAGGAAACGCTTTATCAGTGCACAGTGAACTGAATTTTGGAAAAAAAAAAAAAAATGTAAATAATTTTTTTAATCGTAAAAATATTTTTCTTCATATAGGAGAAGGACAGTGTCTTACATATGCTAAATCCCATTATTGCACAAGATATAGTAATTTTTTTACTTGGTTATTTAACGACGCTGTATCAACTACGAGGTTATTTAGCGTCGTTGGGATTGGTGATAGTGAGATGGTATTTGGCGAGATGAGGCCGAGGAATCGCCATAGTTACCTGACATTTGCCTTACGGTTGGGGAAAACCTCGGAAAAATCCCAAGCGGGAATCGAACCCACGCCCGAACGCAACTCCGGATCGGCAGGCAAGCGGCTTAGCCGACAGAGTTACGCCGGTGGCCAAGATACAGTAATGGACGAAAAAAATGTTGAATATTTCCAAAATTTTACTGCTGTAAGCTGTACCTAACACCTTAAATGTGCAAAAATGTCATCGAAACAAGTGTTTGCGTATTGTAGTAACCTGAAACTATTAAATGATAGATTAAGTAGAAGTTAATATTCACGAAATGTGTCCGAGATCCAACGCCGAAAGTTACGCAGCAATTCTGGTTCGAATTTATTGAGGAAAAACGTCAGAAAAAAAAAAACCCATTCGGCTGATATAACACACTATAAATTACAATTGAAAGTCTTGTAAAGTATGGAATTGTAATATTGTATTTTAGGGACTACTGCAAAAATTAATGTTGCTAAAATATTTTTTTGAACTCTGTTATCATATTAGCTTGCAATTCTAATAGTTTATAGTGTATTTTCGATAGTATAGCAAAAGGCAATTCTAGTTTTTGGCTCTGTGTGAATATTGAAGTATTACCAATTTTAGTCAACAGACTGCGCTAACAACAACCTTCATTTTTTTCACCTCTATTGCATTTAAACTAAAACGTTCATTATACACAAATTATATTTTAAATTTTATATGTATTCATTAACATCGCTATCACTTTGACTACTACTAGCCCACATACGCCATAAATTGAGGAACGTGAGTGTAAAACATGGTAACTTACATTTGGGTCAAAAATGAGATATGTATTATATAATATGGTATCTTACAATCTACGTCTAATGTAGTAGGTAGTTTTCAAACATCTCAACAGATGACAGAAGTATACAGATTTTAGGACCTACTTTGCTAGTAATTATAATTTTACTAACATTTTTAATATTAACCTCGCTATACCTTTGGATCAACGCCGTTCACTACCCCCTTCCACGACTGGAGTTCGATGATACTGGCGTAATATACAAACAAATCACTTTACTAGGTATAGGACGGAAGAAAAGTAGTTCATCCATTTACGTAAACCGGCAAATATTGCGCTTTTGAATTTGATAATTTTCATTAGGTTTTTGTTTAATCAAAATACAGTATAGTATTTACAATAAGTGTTCTTATTCACGAACTGAACTGTCCATGTGGACGTATTCAATGTGCAAGTGTATATTATTCTATCTACAGCACATTTGCGTACAATATAGAGAATGAAGTTAAATTGAAAAATAATCATAATATGGGTATTTAAACACATTTTTTAAAACGGTGGCCGTCCATTTCGATACAGGCTTAAGTTCTAATGTACATATTATGACACTATAGACTATCGTACCTAATTTCAATTACCAGTTTTGTCTTTCGTACTAGTAACTCATGTTGAAATAATTCTGTACCTACTCTATAAAATAGTACCTTACGTACTGTAAATTCAATCTTCACTTCTGCCCGATCCGAAAAGATAAAATTACTCAGACATACTATCTACTGTCCGTCCAAGTGGTTATGTCGCAGGGTCGTAGAAAGGGAGGAAATCACGTGACAGTTGATTACTTAACGAGACCCTTTTATTTAAGTTATTTTAAACAGTTCTATAATATTACGTAGACGTCCAATTCCTAACAGAAATTAATGTTCTGAGAAAGGAGCTAAGACAGCCCAGCTACTAGCTGGCGAATAAAAGCTGGTGGGGGAAACCGGGATAAGACGTAGGCAAATGGACGACAGTACCTGTGCGAAAATGATTCAATATTGAAAGCTCTTTCGTCACTGGAAAACTCGAACATATTTTTGGAACGTACTGTTTACTATGACTGTATGTACGGTCTTGGATCTGTGTGGAGGACGGTTGAACTTCATTAGTAGAAGGGGTGGGAGTGAAGTACATTCAAAACCTCAGGTACAATAAAAATTGAAGTAAAAATAAAATGATGTCGCTATACAAACTGTTGCATGTATAAGTGTTTACCTACCTAATAACTTCAAAACACTGAAATGTCATTTACCATGTTTTACTCCCGAGCCCCTCAATTATATATTGATATAACACTAATAAAATTACTTTAAAATATTCTTGTATTAAAAATATGAATCATTATATTTAGTTGGTAGAGAAAATTGTACATTTTTGGGCCTACAAAATTTATATGAATTAATACTAATTATTTTATGGAACAGAATAATGCTAATTTTACTTGTAATTTGTAAGTATGGAGTAATAAAGTACATTTGTATATCATACTTTTGTGTGAATACAATCCACATAATTTGTACAATTTACAGTGAATTTACTTGAAATGTAATATTCCATACTTTTGTGGAATAGGGCCCAGGTAACGTGAACCCTGGCCCGCCGTTTTGCAATCAGACCCTCCACAGCGGTGGGCAATATCCCCCTTTGTCAACGCCCCCAGATTTTGTCACTGAACCGAACACGCAAAACTTGCGTGTGTTGGAATTGTGAGATGTCCGAAATTAAATAACCAGGGCACGTAAACAAAACAGAAGCGCGGAATCTGGTTGCTATGTTGCAACTTAACGATGCTGGTCAGCGGGCGATTCCGTTCCGTTACGGCGGAGCTGATTGGACAAGGCCGTCGGTCACACCTGAGCCAGGAAGGCGAGACACTTCCGGCAACGCACATCGAATTGGAAATAACGCTGCTTCATAACCTAAATATTGCCCAATCTGCGCTTATGACGCAAAGCGAATATGGGCCACCGCGTGCTTGGCTTTTTAACCCCGAGTTCTGAAAAACTGGAATTATTGCTTCAGAGGCACTTATTCCCACGCTACCAGCACCTTTCCCCTTACCAGATGTTATTTCAAATTAATATTGTTATTAGCTTAGAGTTGTCAGATTTTTGGACACAATTTTTAATTGTAAAACTCATTTTTCATAAATTTGAGAATTTTGGGCGGAAAATTGTACATATATATTTAATATCTTCTTTCATTTTACCTCTTTGAAATGGATATCACATATTATTATCGCTAAAATGTTATCCATATTACCTTTTCGTTTTTCTAAAGAGGGGATGGTAGCAGTGGCGTAGCGTCAATGTAAGCTAAAAAGCTTAGCTTCCCCAGTTAATAATAATTTCATAATAAACCTGCAGTTTATGAACAAAATTATTTATTAATTTTAATAGAATTTATATTCACGCGTTAAATATTGTGATGCGGCACCTCAGGATGATTTGTGATGCAGCAGTAAACAAGAAGCCTGCACACACCAGCTTCCAAGCAGACCGGTTTCTTCTGTGTAACCCACCCCGCAGATTTTCCATCCCTTTCTAACTAAACTACCCTAGTCGCAAGGCTCGCAAAAAGCTAGCTTTAACATTTAAAATAAGTAGTTTCCGAGTTACCCCTTTTCGTCAGTTGTGTTCAGTTGAAGTGTTAGTGTGCATTGTGGCTGATATAATAAATAATTAGCGAAATAACAGTTCCTGACACTAATTTACTTGAATTTTTTAGGACAATTGTATTATCAAGACTGACTTACGAACAAAAGTGTGATTTAAAAAAGAAATGACCGACTCCCTTGCTGTCAATGAAGGACACAGCCAAAAGACAGACGCATACTAAGGCTACGTAATGATACTAATATTGTGATTTCTCTAAGTATGACAGGGAGTGAGCTAATGTTATACGTATACGTGTCCATTTGTTAAGAGATATGTGTAAACCGTGAAATCATATTTTACTACGTATCATTTGAGGTCATGCCTTATTGGTGTTACTTACGAGGTTCCAACCAATCTTCGACTGCTGACTTGAAATTGACTACTATTTATTTTAAGACTGTATTTTTGTAATACGTTTTCTCATATTGCATGAAAGACAACTTGAGTTAGCTTCCCCTGCTCAAAATTTCATGCTACGCTACTGGATGGTAGTATATTATGTATTAATAAAATTCATTCATTCATACATTAATTCATAGTTTTCTGCCTAAGGGACAGTCACGACAAATTTTAAAATTTCATGAATTTACCATTACAACATATTTTAATATGAATATGCTCTGAAGGAACTTAATATTAATATTTCATAAAAGTGCTAATTAAATTTTATTTATCAAATTTAACTGACTTCTGTGGCAAGTTTCAGACCAATCTGGTAATAACTGTTGTGCAAGTAACTTTTTTATTCGATGAATGAATGAATGACTGAATGAAGGATAGCCATGATGTCCCATGTTGGGCATAGACTTCCTGTGATGGGGTTAGAACCTCCTCGACAGGGTTGGCTCAAGTGTACTCGCTTCATTAAACTGCGTAAAATATTGAAGTCCAGAAAGCAGTATTGAAAAAAAAAAAAAAACAAACATTTCTCTCAACTCACTTACGCACCGTATGTTTGCCCACATTTGGTTATATGGCTAGATAATTTAAAAGTCTGAAATATAATTACAATCATAAAAGCAAAACAAGTGGATTTTCTTAATTTTTCAGCATTATTTCACCATAGTGTTCTTTTAATTAATCGTTTTAGATGAGGTGCCTATTGTGCAAGATTTTTTCCTCAGATCTACATGATTTATGACCATTCGCCCTAAGGTAGGCTATATATGAGCATTTGACCGAATTTGAGCACTTCTGTTGCTAATCATAAAGTGTCATTAGTAGTATATAATATCGCTAATTGTAATTGGTCAAGGAGCGCAACTAATTGCCCCACTCCCTGCGGACTCGCTCCTTGTATAGCTTACGGTTGTGTGTACGTTTCTATGAGCATGTGCTAGCCAGAACCCCGACCTTCGCGCTCTGAGGATTCCATTGTCCAAGAACAATTCACCATCTCGCACCAAGAACAAGATTATCCTCGATATTCCTTTCTTTCTTCGTCATATTTCAACTCTTCTTCTGATATCAAATTAGAATGTAGGTAGGGGAAGGTAGCCTACACCCTTAGATCAGCACTAGACAGGCACACATTGCAGGCCTCTCTACTCATATGGTCAGCACAACACAGGGCCACCGCTGCGACGACACAGGACATTACATGACAAGAGACAAAAGGTAAATCTCTTCCATTCCCCATTTCGGGAATAGAACCACAGACCGCTTAGATGAAAACTTGTAGGCGGTCTTATCTTCACTATACTAGACGGAATAATCCATAATCATTATCATTATAATCATAATATCACTAAATAAAAATTGATTAAATGGCGATCTTACTCGTGTTAATTATGTAAACATGTGCGGCTCACAGCTGTTTCGGTGTTACTTGACACCATCCTCAGAGCCTACTAGATTCGGCGCTATGTCAACTTCGCTGCCTGTTGTGTGGGTGCGTTCGTGTGATGAAGAGTTGTGTCAAATAGCATGTGTGTTCTGAAATTGATCTGTGTGTTGAGAATTTGATTAGGGTGTGTTTTAGTGTGTGTGTGTGTGTGTCACTATTTGACACAACTCTTCATCACACGAACGTACCCACACAACAGGCAGCGAAGTTGAGATAGCACCGAGATCTAGTAGGCTCTGAGGAATTTATTCTTTATCACACAATCTATCAAAGGTAGAGAAGTGATCTTGCATCATATTGTAGATATGACATACATAAATACACACAAAAAATTTCATCGTAGAATCACAGTCTACTATATACAGTCACGAAGCTTGAGTTTTGAGGGTGCTAGAAACAATAGACTGTGACGGTACTATTTTGCATTGCCTGTAATGAGGCGATATTAGCGATCCTAGTGGTGAGCAACTATCTAATGTTAGCATATTTACTACGTATTGAGCTTCGCGACTGTATATACTAGACTGTGATAGAATGTTGGATAGTTTTTTAGTTTTGTGGGAAACGCTTCATCACTGCACAGTGAACTGAATTTTGAAAAAGAAAAATATATATACAGTATATAAATAATTTTTTTTAATCGTAAAAATATTTTTTTCATATAGCAGAAGGACAGTGTTTTACACATACTGATTTTCATTTTGTACAAGATACAGTAATGGAGGGAAAAAAATGTTGAATATTTCAAAAATGTTACTGCTGTAAGCTGTACCTAACCCCTTAAGTCATCAGTTGACTTAAGACGATTGTGAAAGTCTCAAGACATCAAGGAAAATAATGCAGAAACTAATGTAAGAGCAGAGAAAGCCTTGCTTCGTTTGTATTCCAACCCGTTGCGTGCCCGGAGTCAATGGTCTGCGAGCCAGCATTCTCGGCGAATCTGCATGTAGATGTGATCTGGCTTCCCGTAACCTGAGGGCACGACTCTAACAACTCATTTAGCATTCGGCTGACGATGAACTTCGGAGAATAACCTTCAGCAAGTGTTAGGTTAGGCAATACATTCCGTTTGACAGGATGGAGAAACGCCAGAACTCACCAAGAGAGATGGATCTTTAGCCAAACGGCTAGAGCATCAGTTTCTCATGCTGGAGACCTTGGTTCAAATACTGCTAGGTCAGAGTGCAATTTGCAGTGGACAAAAACTGTTCGGTAGTAAGCTTTTGCAGGTACTGCCGTTTCTCCTACCGGCATTCCATCTATGCTGGGCTTGCAATCACTTAGGCAGAAAACTATAATGAATGAATGAATGAATGACTACATATACTACCACACCTCCGTAGAAAACGAAAAGGTAACATGGATAAAAATTTTAGCAATAATCATATGTGACATACCATTTTAAAGAGGGAAAATGAAAGAAGAAATTAAAAAAAAATAATAATAAATAAAAATATATATAATTTTCCGTCCAGAAACAGTAAATTTATTAAAAATGAGCTTTAAAATAAAAAAAATTGTGTACCCCTTCTTAGAAAATCGAAAAATTAAAATGAATACATTTTGAGTACAATCATATTTATTTATGTATGTTTTTCTTTATTTACTTAGTTTTATTTTTTTATTTATTTATTTTTATTTATTTGTATTTATTTATTTATTACTATTTATTTATTTTTATTTATTTATTATTTTTTATTTATTTTTATTTTTTTTATTTATTTATTATTTTTATTTATTTATATTTTTTATTAATTTATTTTTTATTTATTTATTTAACAAGCGAAGTCCAATTATGTGACATACTACTACGAATGAATGAAAGTCAAACATGCGCAATAACAGAAAGTTTAGCCTATTTCAGTATTTTTGTTTTCGCACATACTGTACTTGAAAATTATGATTATTACAACGACTATTTCGTTTGTATGGCGTCACTTCATTTCGATCAATGAAGTGCAATGAAATTTTTAATTCCAACTAATCACAGTCATACAGCGCGATAATTTTTGCAGCTCGATTTATCACTATCAATTTATCGCACGGTCGTTCTGTTGTTTAGTCAGTATCCGTAAATCGAGGAGCATGAATCCATTGTGCTAAATAAAAAGCGAAATTCTACTTCCACATCTACATTTTCATTTCTAACTCCATGTCCGTTGTATCTGAAGAAAATGACACTCCTTCATAACAATTGTTCATTTAATTAATGTATTAATCAGGTTATTTGTATTATAAAATGTATAAATTAAATTATGATTTCAGCAGATAATTAAAATGTATTTGTTAAGATAACAAGAGAAAAGCGCAATAATTAAAATTGTTAAACCTGTATTTCGTTTTTCTCAATTGGCATTACTGAATAACATCCAATTTCTTCATTGCAATAATCGATATTCATCTATTTCGACTTCACAATGTCTGAATAGGTTAAGTATTCATAAATATACAATTATTAACATTTTCTGAGCGAATTTTATTATTATTATATTATTATATTATTCACGAAATAGTCCTAATAAATGTCACTCGAAGTCTGAAATTACTATAGATAATGGTTACGTTAACAATGACAAAGTTATGAAGATGGTTATGATATCGATGTTGATTATTATAAAGATTATGATGATGATAACTTTCCTACCATCCAGAGGAACGCGAAGTGTAGTGGGCCGTGATGAATGATTCGCTGTGGGCGAGAATCGCAGGCTAGACTCGCGTGTAGCATCTCGCGCGCCCTCACTCCACCCACCAATTTTCGCGTCAGCCGATCGTGCACGCTGTGGGTGCATCCAGCCAGGCACGAGCGCCCGGGCACACCTCTCATTTCACTTTTCTGTATGCTTCACCGGATCACGTAATAAATACGAGTTCGCAGAGCACAATTACAGCCTTCGTGGCCACGCCATGCGGCTAGCCACATCTCCATGAGTGCATACGGAATATTAGACTGTGGTTATGTGATGTTTGGGGATTTCACCGTGACCCGCAGGTGTGTCAACAGTGAGGTGCAACGGAAAGGAATCTCAAGTAATGCTGGTTGAGAATAATTCAGATAGGGTGACGTGTAAGTCATGGATTATTAGGAAATAAAACGATTTTGAGCCCCTATAAACTCAGTACACCAAAGATGATGTTAAACGCACCGTCCGATTTTTAAAGATAATTTTATGATTTAAAAACTACTCTAAAAATTAGAAGAAGATTTTGTTTTTTATTTGTTTATTTATTTATTTATTTACTCATTTACTCATTTATTTATTTATTTATTTATTTATTTATTCATTTACTCATTTATTTATTTATTTATTCATTTACTCATTTATTTATTTATCTTTATTCCTTCATTCATTCATTTATTCATTTTTCAATGTTTCATTTTCAATTTATTTTTATTTTCTATTTTTTACTTTTTTCACTTTTCTATTTTTCATTTTTCGGTTAATTGTTTTTTTCGTTTCTTCATTTTTTTCATTTTCTATTTTTCTACTTTCTCATTTTTTTATTTTTCCATTTTTCCAATTTTCCATGTTTGCATTTTTCTATTTTCATTTGATTTTATTAGTTTATTTATTTATTTATTTATTTATTTATTTTATTCCTTCACTCATTCATTTATTCATTTTTCAATTTTTCATTCTTAATTTCTTTTTATTTTCTATTTTTTATTTTTTCACATTTCTATTTTTCACTTTTCGGTTAATTGTTTTTTTTTTATTTTTTCGTTCTTTCATTTTTTTCATTTTACATTTTTCTGATTTCTCATTTTTTTTATTTTTCCATTTTTCCACTTTTTCACGTTTGCATTTTTCTATTTTTCATTTATTGATTTTATTAGTTTATTTATTTACTTATTTATTTATTTATTTATTTATTTATTTATTTATTTATTTATTTATTTATTTATTTATTCATTCATTCATTCATTTATTCATTTCTTCATTTACTCATTTATTCATTTACTCATTTACTCATTTACTCATTTATTTATTTATTTATTTATTTTATTCCTTCACTCATTCATTTTTCAATTTTTCATTATTGATTTATTTTTATTTTCTATTTTTTATTTTTTCACTTTTCTATTTTTCATTTTTTTGGTTAATTGTTTTTTTATTTTTTCATGCTTTCATATTTTCCATTTTCCATTTTTCTACTCATTTATTTTTTATTTTTCCATTTTCCACTTTTCCATGTTTGCATTTTTCTATTTTTTCACTTATAGATTTTATTTATTTATTTATTTATTTATTTATTTATTTATTTATTCATTCATTTAGTCATTCAGTGTTCTGTCCAAAGGCAGGTCTTTCACTGCAAACCTAGCTTTCTCCAATCTTTCCTATTTTCTGCTTTCCTCTTTGTGTCCGCATATGATCCATATACATTATCTTAATGTCGTCTATCATCTGATATCTTTTGCCCCGAACTCTTCTGCCGTTCACCATTCCTTCCAATGCACCCTTTAGTAGGCAATTTCTTCTCAGCCAGTACCCAACCAATTCCTTTTTCTCTTTCTGATCAGTTCGTCGTCATATGTGCTGAAAATCAATTATGATCAAGGGAAACTTACATTAACTTATATTACTAGAGTCAGAAAGTACCCGAACTTCGGATGGCAACGCCATGCTCTATAGGCAACTTCTCTGCCTTGTCCGTGTGGCATGTGGCCTGCTCTACAGGCGTATAGTCTCAGTGTGCCGACCGATCAAAGGGGAAAGTAATGCTTGAAGTGTTCTTCGATATCCAGGGTCTCGTACATTTCGAATTTATTCCTGATGGTCGAACTATCAGTAAGGAGACGTATGTTGTAATTCTTCGATGTCTTCGGATGCAGTTGAACATAAAAGACCCAATTTGTGTTAAGGACAATCATGACAATACCCCAGCACATCTGTCGCTCTTGGTAAGCGAATCCTTCTCACAACACAAAATATCTGTCCATGTTCTCCAGATCTTACTCCAGCAGATTTCTATTTCCAAAGGTCAAATCCCTACTCAAGGGATAACGGTTTGCTTCAGCCGAAGAGGTGAAAATTCATGTCACGCGCGCTCTTCGGGAAGTGACCAAAGATGGGCTGTGGCAGAAAGGTGTCACTGCCCAGAAGGTGGTGAAGGTGAAGGTGGTGTTACATGTCGTCTGTGACAAAGTTATCTGTATATGTTCGGCTAATTTTTGTCTCTACTAGTATTCATATTAGCCTTATTTCCTTTTCTGTCATGGTTTCTATTAGTGGAATGAATTCGACACACGCATGTGCGTGATCCTATTTTATTCATTCTCACAAGGCACCAGAAATGATTCACTTTCGGACAATTAATTGCGAAAGTTAGATCTTTTGTTTTCAGCTCTTATTCATTTGCTATACATATGCACCTAAGAGAACGTGTCTATGCGTGGCTGAGCGGAAAGCGGTCAACGCTTCGAGTCATTCTGATGAAAGTGTACTCGTACATCACAGACACGTGTCATCCAGTTCCTGGTCTTTATTTAGCGGTAAAACTAAAATTCTCCTTGTACACATCACACAGTCACTGCTATTGTTGCAATATTCTTCACAAATCTATTGAACAAGGTCTGCGGAGTGTGGAATTAATTGTTTCTTAAAGTTATTATCATCATAGCAATGCGTACCTTTCGTCCCCACTGTTACAGAGAACTAGTAGCACGTGACGGCAACATGCCATCAAAAATGCATTCAATTTTAAAACACGGCACTTATTATACTTCCTACAGCCAGATTTTAACACTTTGACAATAAAATTGTCGATACAATGCAAGATTTCTGAAAAACCTAATTTTTAGATAACCAATAGGCCTATGTATTAATATTTAGTGGACTGGTTATTATGAAATAATCTTTAAGGGAGAATATATTTTAATAAAAGGGAAATCGGTATGTGCATTTATCTTACTTTTAATTATTTTTCACTGTCCGATATCTCCAAGACGTTCTTTGTATACAATGTTCAAATTGTAACATACTGTCGAATTGCTGGAAATTGAACTTCACTGTTGTTGTAACATTGAATGGAGTGGCCATTCCTCTTTTCGCAACTAAAATGACGGGCATCGCAGAATGTACACGTCAGTCATATTTCCAAAAATGGCGTCTCAACATCCGATAAGGGCACAAATACCTATTATATAATGTGATGTGTCAATTTATAGTAATATATTGATACCAATGTATAATAAATAAGGGATTTGGATACTACCAATATCATTATTTGAAGAAGAAGAAGAAGAAGAAGAAGAAGAAGAAAGAAGAAATTAATAAATTTAGTAAAGCGAGTTAGTTCACAAAGTTCTTTCAACTGTCCAGAAAGAATACCGTTTTAATGTATTGTAGATCTACTTTCATTTGTTCATATTTAAATACACTACAACTTTACTAATACAAGTTTGACGGCCTTCGAAATTCTGCATATTCCCAGCTTAGAAATGTTTGCAAAAATCAATATATTCATTTGCGAAAAATGAAGTAGTTCTTATCATTTTCGTAAATTTTACAGCTTGTAAAGTTTTCCTGTGAATTGCACTGAGCACTCAATATTAAACATATCGATACACATATTACATGCTGGGAATTTTTTGTAAGAGTTAAGCGAGTTACTATATAGGTACTTATGGCAGTGAAAATAAATTATAGAATGTCACTCGAGCCACGGCCGATAACGTACGCACGAGTCGTGTATGAAGACAGAAGAGAAGATAAATATCAGACTTTATTTCAAATCCCAAATATCCTTACTGTCCCAGAATTATCCACAATAATAATCACGAACAGCATAAATGTTATGATACTGAAACTGATCAAGAAGAAAAAAAGGAATTGGTTGGATCACTGGGTGAGAATGAACTGGCTTCTCAAGAATGCACTGGAAGGAATGGTGAACGAAAGAAAAGTTTGGGGCAGAAGAAGATATCAGATGATAGACGACATTAAGGTATATGGATCATATGAGGAGACAAAGAGGAAGGCGGATAATAGGAAATATTGGAGAATATTGGGTTTGCAGTGAAAGACCTGCGCTTGATCAGAAAACTATGAATGAATGAATAAACGTTTCACACGTAATTATATAGATTCAATTAATTTCCTGTCAATTATCATTATTATTATTATCATTATTATTATTATTATTATTATTATTATTATTATTATTATTATCTTGGAGCAACAGTAACAAATATAAATGATACTCGGGAGGAAATTAAACACAGAAAAATATGGGAAATGCGTGTTATTATTCGGTTGAGAAGCTCTTATCATCCAGTCTCCTGTCAAAAAATCTGAAAGTTAGAATTTATAAAACAGTTATATTACCGGTTGTTCTGTATGGTTGTGAAACTTGGACTCTCACTTTGAGACAGGAACATAGGTTAAGGGTGTTTGAGAATAAGGTTCTTAGGAAAATATTTGGGGCTAAGAGGGATGAAGTTACAGGAGAATGGAGAAAGTTACACAACACAGAACTGCACGCATTGTATTCTTCACCTGACATAATTAGTAGGCATGTAGCACGTTTGGGCGAATCCAGAAAAGCATATAGAGTGTTAGTTGGGAGGCCGGAGGGAAAAAGACCTTTGGGGAGGCCGAGACGTAGATGGGAAGATAATATTAAAATGGATTTGAGGGAGGTGGGATATGATGATAGAGACTGGATTAATCTTGCTCAGGATAGGGACCAATGGCGGGCTTATGTGAGGGCGGCAATGAACCTCTTGGTTCCTTAAAATCCAATAAGTAAGTATTATTATTATTATTATTATTATTATTATTATTATTATTATTATTATTTTAAGAATTCTGGTGTCACTGTTACCACTATCATTCACTGTCATGGTTACTAATTGCAACAAGAACAGTTGCAACGGAAACAATGTTGATAGTAGCAGCAACAAAGTAGCAATTGAGTTGGTGTAGCTAACAGAAGACGTGCGTCCTCGTCCCCTCAGCTTCGCGTGCCGTGTGGTCACGCTCGAAGGAGCAGGGCCGTAATTAAAGGATAATAATAATTGTTGGAGAAGAATACGTGCAAGTGATCAGCTTGGCATGTCACTTCTCTCAGTGGAGTGATGAGTGTCGGTGCAGTGCTCCAGAATGTGCGGGCCTTCCAGCTGCGGTTTGGATTTAAACGTGCTCTGCCTCGCCTGAGTTCCACCGACGATGACAGGTAAACGCTGCATTCCCCGCCAGTAGAAAGGCTCTGTTTTCTTAGCGTCTCTCTTCAAGTGATTAAAGCTGCTTGTGCACGATCAAATTTTCGTCAAATTCAACGCTTTACAAGACAATTCGGGCCGTATTCATAGACATTTTTAGCGCGAGCTTTCGGTGGATTACCAGCGTTTTTCGTATTCATAAACCAGTGTTAGCGATAGGATATGATTTGAATTCTGTACAAGTAACCAGTGGATAACCGGGGCTAGCTTAGTACGCTCGTAGCGCGTGCTGCGAAATGTCTATGAATACCACCAGTACTTGCAAATCCCGGGATCGATACCCGGCCCGGGAACAATTTTTCCCTTCAAATTATTCAAATATGCTTTACAGGGAGCTTTACCTGAAAGACTACATTTGCATAATATATACGTCACTGTGTACGTTAACAGAAAACCACAATTCCAAGTCACAGAGAGATTGTGTGCACTCGATATGGGTCTCTGGCGTTTCGTCAGCCCACGCGAGTTTTGTGGATATAAAGGGAAAAGTTGGGACGGTGTCGGGTGGAGTTCTCGGGTAGCTCAGTTGGCAGAGTGCTGGTACGTTCAACCAGAGGTCCCGGGATCGATACCCGGCCCCGGAACAATTTTTCCCTTAAAATTATTCAAATCTGTTTTACAGGGAGCTTCATCTGAAAGACTAGATTTGCATAATATATACGTTACTGTGTACGTTAACAGAAAACCACAATTCCAAGTCACACAGAGATTGTGTGCACTCGATGTGGGTCTCTGGCGTTTCGTCAGCCCACGCGAGTTGTGTGGATACAAAGGGAAAAGTTGGGACGGTGTCGGGTGGAGTTCTCGGGTAGCTCAGTTGGCAGAGCGCTGGTACGTTCAACCAGAGGTCCCGGGATCGATACCCGGCCACGGAACAATTTTTCCCTGGAAATTATTGTCAGTACTTCACAGGTTTAATTGTCAATTAACTTTCTTACTTACAAATATATTTTGGAGGTTCATTGCCGCCATCGATCCCTATCCTGAGCAAGTTTAATCCAGTTCCTAGCATTATATCCCACCTCCCTGAAATCCATTTCAATATTATCCTCCCATCTACGTCTCAGCCTCCCAAAAGGTCTTTTTCTGTCAGGTCTTCTAAATAATAATAATAATAATAATAATAATAATAATAATAATTTTTATATGATATCCTTATTTAATTTGGTATTCCCAAGAAACTAGTTCCATTCATTAAAATGTGTCTCAGTGAAACGTACATCAGAGTCCGTATAGGTCAGTTTCTGTCAGATGCATTTCCAGTTCACTGCGGGCTAAAACAAGGAGATGCAATATCACCTTTACTTTTTAACTTTGCTCTAGAGTATGCCATTAGGGAAGTCCAGGATAACAGAGAGGGGTTGGAATTGAACGGGTTACATCAGCTGCTTGTCTATGCGGATGACGTGAATATGTTAGGAGAAAATCCACAAACGATTAAGGAAAACACGGGAATTTTACTGGAAGCAAGTAAAGAGATAGGTTTGGAAGCAAATCCCGAAAAGACAAAGTATATGATTATGTCTCGTGACGAGAATATTGTACGAAATGGAAATATAAAAATTATAAATTATCCTTTGAAGAGGTGGAAAAATTCAAATATCTGGGAGCAACAGTAACAAATATAAATGACACTCGGGAGGAAATTAAACACAGAATAAATATGGGATATGCCTGTTATTATTCGGTTGAGAAGCTTTTATCATCCAATCTGCTGTAAAAAAATCTGAAAGTTAGAATTTATAAAACAGTTATATTACCGGTTGTTCTGTATGGCTGTGAAACTTGGACTCTCACTTTGAGAGAGGAACATAGTTTAAGGGTGTTTGAGAATAAGGTTCTTAGGAAAATATTTGGGACTAAGAGGGATGAGGTTACAGGAGAATGGAGAAAGTTACACAACGCAGAGCTGCACGCATTGTATTCTTCACCTGACATAATTAGGAACATTAAATCCAGACGTTTGAGATGGGCAGGGCATGTAGCACGTATGGGCGAATCCAGAAATGCATATAGAGTGTTAGTTGGGAGGCCAGAGGGGAAAATACCTTTGGGAAGGCCGAGACGTAGGTGGGAAGATAATATTAAAATGGATTTGAGGGAGGTGGGGTATGATGATAGAGACTGGATTAATTTTGCACAGGATAGGGACCGATGGCTGGCTTATGTGAGGGCGGCAATGAACCTTCGGGTTCCTTAAAAGCCATTTGTAAGTAAGTAAGTATTACCAGAGAAATATAATACAAAGAAAATTGTAAATATACAAAATTCTAGCACTCCCCTGAACGAGAGTGATCTCGTCCTCAGGAGAGGATATTCGATACAAAATGAATAAATTACAATAAAATTACATATAAAAATTAATATTTACTCATAACGAATTGCTTACATTATATTTTAAAATTTGTAACTGTTGGAGCTAAATAGATGAGGGTATTTCTTTATTAAGTTGTTATAAATATTAGTACTATGGTTGAAAGAAGTGCTCGTTAAACACTTGGGTTCAAACAAATGTATTGTATCCATGACTTTGGTTTTGTGTTTGTGGGTGTATGATTTGAAATATGTGTGATTTTTATGTAGCCTATAAAATTTAATAATACATTGATATAAATTTGTCAAGACATTAAATTCTAAAAACAAATTTTCGGTAGGATAATGAATAGGTCTTTTTAGACGTATTTTAATTATTATTTTCTATAATAAATTCAGTGGATAAGGTTAGTTTTATAAGTACTACCCCATTCTAATATTCCGTAACAATTTATATGCATTGCTGTCTTTATATTCCCCACATTTAAATCATAGTTCTAAATCAACTTTGAAAGTAATTCAGTAGCAAACGATTTATAATTTTATTAATAATAAATTAATTATTCACTAACAATAACAAAGTTGTTTTTGGAAATATAACGGATATAAATTAATGATATTTATTTATAACAAGTGCAGCGAAGCGCACGGATATGGCTAGTAAATAAATAAATAAATAAATAAATAAATAAATAAATAAATAAATAAATAAATAAAATTAAAAACAACACATCTTTAATTTATTTCTTGCTCAGTCATATTCACAATCCTTATAAATAAGAGCCAATTCCTTAAAAATTTAAATAAGCTTTATCAACAGTAATCTCACTAGACGTTTTGATTTATCTAGAGAAAATCAAAACTCGAGTGGGATTTAATTGACTATTACACGATTAGAAGAAAGTATATAAAGATTAGAAGTAACGAAGTACTCCAATACAATAAAATATTAATTGACTTACGAAAATACAACTGTCTTCAAATGTATTATTGTACCATCTCAACATTACAAATATTACGCTAGATGCATGCTAGATGGCAGTAGTGTCTTTATACAGACACTGTAATGATTACTATTCAATAAATCTTAATATTAAACAATCTCTGATACGTGACTATCCATAATATCATATAGCAGAAGTTCTTTTTATCCTCTCAGAGCAGAAGCTATAACATAACCTAACTAATATACACAAGTGTTAGAAAAGTTTTAATTAACGACAATGACATAAAAAATAAACATGAATAATTTTAAAAGGAATAATTATTGAATGTACAATTTTCAAATTTGAATGTGGTTGGTGGCTCAATTGATGTTATATTGGACGTGTGCGTAATAGAAGTGGAACTCGTTGATTTAGGCCTACATGGTGTATTCAACTTACTCAGAATTTCCGAATGAATAATTTTAAAAGGAATAATTATTGAATGTACAATTTTCAAATTTGAATGTGGTTGGTGGTTCAATTGATGTTATATTGGACGTGTGCGTAATAGAAGTGGAACTCGTTGATTTAGGCCTACATGGTGTATTCAACTTATTCAGGATTTCCGAATGGTGCTCTTCATTTATTTGTAAATCGGATTTCAGAAGATGCATAGGTATGATAAGTGATTTTTATTAATTCTTGTTCTTGAATGCCAATGCGAGTCATATTTGAAACTGCTGTGCATCGACTGGAGTGGTTTGTAAATTTATATATATATTTTTGACGTCCAGACCAGCGCAGTTTCAAATGTTGGCAAACAAAGAAACAAATGCTAGGGACGCGATAAAATTAAACAAATGCTAGGGATGCGATAAAATTAAACAAATGCTAGGGACGCGATAAAATTGTGCGATAAGCAGCCATGATTGGTTGAAATACGTCCTTTCGTACCGTTTTATTGGTCAAAAGTAGCATGACGTAGTAAGAGTGTAATAGTCACAATAACATCCAATCTAGGGAATACATGTTTCACGCTATTACAGGGATCCTAGGATATCCTGACACTTTTTTTTTTTGCATATCTTAGTTACGGAGAGCCCAAATTCCCTAGCTGTATATCAGATCTGTCAAAAACTAGTATTTTATTCCATAGAACTTTCTAGTAGAGTTGTTTAATTATGCACATTAATTGTTTGT